>NW_026781342.1:0-187500 GCF_030144855.1 Hypanus sabinus
CTCTCTCACCGAACAGCAGTTCGAAATCGCCGTTTTTTCAAAGACAAGTAAAACTGGCCCGGCGCGGCCGCAAAGGTCACATACTTGGCTTCAGTTCACTCTTACTTTGAGCTCCGGTTTGCTTCACGGTCGCTCGGGAGAGCGTTGGGAAGCCCGATCGGCTCGGCTCGGCCAGCCTCGTGCGCAGAGAAAAATCCGACCGTCCTGAGATCCAGCACGGTTTAAAACTTCGTCCCAGGTTCCAGCGGCACAATTTTATAGAATCCAGTAGTACAGTGTGTAATGATTGTCACTGCCAGGGTCTAGTGGCAATCTCACTGACCCTGGCGTTTTTACGAACTTATTTCGCCCGAGCCCCTGTCTTGAAATACTTGGTAGCCTGTGTGGTTCGCCTCCCCCTTTCGGGACCCGACTCGGTGAACTAAATCTCTACCGGGTCAGGGGGAGTGAATACGGACGAGATGGTTGCATTTATTACTGTGTTTTTTAAATGTATGTGCGAACGGGTTGGCAAAACGTTTGCTGAGCACCAAATCCAGAAGTTTATGTCCGTGTCCGGACAAGTTCGGGCTGTAGTTCTGGTTAGTTATAACGAAACTATACTTAAACGCGTTAAACTTAGTGCACGTGCCGTGTGTTTTGAACTGGAGGTGGATATATTCTCTTTGATGTTAGCAGTTTGGATAACTTTGCATTCCCGAGCGTGTTTTAAACTCACCGCGATAGTAGTAAAGGATTTCTCTGTGAAAATAGATACTTCAAATTGAGAATGTATTTTGTTCATGATCAGTAACATAAAAGTCTGCATGGAACTCGCGTTTATATGGTGCGAAGTGGGTGCCTGTTTTATCCCAACTCATTGGATATAGAAACTAATACAATTTCGGCGTTTCCTGCATATTCAGTATAACTTTAATCCATTTCCCTGATTTGGGTAGCGTCACTCGAGGTCGCAACAACAGTAGGTAATCAAAGTGCTGTGTAAAGTCGTTACGGAAACTGTTCTATGGTTTAGGGTGCTTGCGGAAGACTGCGGAGATATCATTGGAAGTTGGTATTCACAAACAAGAGTGGTTTTAAAAGTTAAACTTGCAACCGGATTTGTGTGAGGGAGAAAGAGAGATTCAAAGTGTTCAGAGGGGTGTGTTTGTGTCTCGATATTAGAAGCGTATTGTATGTATTCTCTGCAAATTATCTCCCTGGCGCAACTAAATCGAATCAGGTCAGAAAGTATAATAGGAACCCGTTTATGTGTTGAGCAATGCGTTGGCGATGAGAAGGTGTTTAGGAGGAAATTAAAAGTTTGATCCGCGGCTCAGGACTCAAAGCCAGGTGATACAGCACTTACTTAAAAAAACAGCGAATATGTCAAATTTTTTCTCCTAATCACGTATACAGCATATCTGGCAGTTTTCCCATTATACCGCCTTAAGCAATTGATGTCAGTGAATTCGGGAACGACACCGGCATTAGTCATCCTCCCTTGTTGAGGTGCCCGACAATTAAAAGCAGCAGACAACCCACACGAAATTAGAGATTATCTAATCATCTAGAGATTAAATGTGTCCACCGTCCACAAATCATGTAGGATTGACATTAATTGCAAGGTTTACAATGATCACATTTTAATATGGATCTATTCTGAAAGCAGAATTTCTTTTAAGACTGTAATTTTTCTCTTAACACCATTATCCATTCTACCATTGATAATCACCTCAAGCAATGATAAAGTTGGTGTTTGTGAGGAAGTGAGTTAGATTTGATTGGGTTCTACTAATCAGAATGAAATAGTAGGTCTGTCTGTCAAAAGGAAACTAACTACATTCTGGCACATTCCACAGGCCCCCACTTGGAGTACTGTGCTCAGTTCTGGTCGCCTCACTACAGGAAGGACGTGGAAGCCATAGAAAGGGTGCAGAGGAGATTTACAAGGATGTTGCCTGGATTGGGGAGCATGCCTTATGAGAATAGGTTGAGTGAACTTGGCCTTTTCTCCTCGGAGCGACGGAGGATGATAGAGGTGACCTGATAGAGGTGTACAAGATGATGAGAGGCATTGATCGTTTGGATAGTCAGAGGCTTTTCCCCAGGGCTGAAATGGCTAACACGAGAGGGCACAGGTTTAAGGTGCTGAGGAGTAGGTAGTGAGGTGTCAGGGATAAGTTTTTTACTCAGAGAGTGGTGAGTGTGTGCAATGGGCTGCTGGCGACGGTGGTGGAGGCGGATACAATAGGGTCTTTTAAAAGACTCCCAGGTAGGTACATGGAGCTTAGAAAAATAGACTATGGGTAGCCCTAGGTAATTTCTAAGGTAGGGGCATGTTCAGCACAACTTTGTGGTCAAGGGGCCTGTGTTGTGCTTTAGGTTTTCTGTTTTTCTATGTCTGCACTGAATTCCAGGCTGGTATCCTTTATGTCACAAGCCTGAATTGTTCACTTTGAAGAACTGCGAAACACAGATTTGCGTTCTGTTCCTCTACCCCTTATAGATAAGGGTACAGCTTTTGCACTTTCGTGCTACAGTAATCAGCAGCATAGGTGACCTTTTTAAGCAAAACGGTTAGGCAATGAACTTGTCTAAAATTCATTGAACAATGCTTTTGTATCTTTTGTTACGTTCATGGATTTAATCATGTTATTGTGAAGTCCAAAAACTTGTAGATAGACTTAAATTTTTATGACTGCTTAGATGATGCAACTTGTGTGTGATGGAAGGATTCTGAAACATTGCATTATTTTCCCTCTTCTCACTGTTACTCAGGTAGATAGCAAAATGTCGACCAATTTTACAGTGACAAGTATTATTTGTATCTATCCAAGGTTCTACCAATTGGTAACCGTGACATTGTCTTTAAAGTAAATGAAATGAGCAACTTGAAAAATGTTCAACAGGGAAGATGGAAATATGTCTTTTAATATATATATATATATATACACACACACACACATAAAAATACAAACTTCGACAGTTTTAATGTTATTGTCATGCAAATTCTGGAGAGTGCATTACCCTGATTAAAGTTTTATTTAAACATCGTGAATCCTCCTGTGTGTAAAAGGACAGCAGAAATTTTGAGGTGGTGTTCATTATCCTATAAGAAATTGATGACAGAGGGGAGGAGGCTATATCTAAAATGTTGAATGTGTGTCATCAGTCTCCTGAATCCATAATGGATGCCTCCTTTTTTAAGTGTCACCTTATGAAGCTGTTCTTGATGTTAGGGAGACAGGTGCTTGAGTTTATAACCCTTTTCAGCTTTTTTATCTGAATCAGAATCAGTTTTATTAACACTGAACTTGAATAGTGAACAATGAATAGTGGTATCTGAATGTAAAGTCTGAACTCATTCCTCAGCAGAATAAAGCTTTCATTTTTTCCAAGTCCAACATAAAAACTTGATTCATGCATGCATGTAATAGAGCACACCTGGACCACCACTCAAAAACGATTACTTTCCACAAGCAGTAAGGCTGATCCACATCACACCCAACAACCCACATTTCTACACCCTCATCACCACTGCTTTATCATTTCCTCATCAGCTTATGTACAGACACTCCTAGTGTTATTTCACGGACATACAATCAATCCATGTATATAAGCAATTTTATGTATTTGTATTTGTGGTATTTATCTAATTTATCTGGAATTTCTCCTTTTCAAGTATGCTTTAGACATGACATTAAACAATCATGAATTTTGGTGTGACCCACCCCCAAACCCGCTTCCAGCCTGTGAACCAGCAGAGTTAAATTGCTTATCTTGGCTCCTGTAAAAGGTAGATCAAATAGACCTCAACCCTTGCAGTCTGAAACCATATAACAATTACAGCATGGAAACAGGCCATCTCTGCCCTTCTAGTCCGTGTCGAACGTTTATCCATCTTATCGTTTAGGGTTCGTTCAATACCCTTTTTATTCAATAGTCTCCAAGCATACATGTCCTCATAAACCCATCCATTGTACATTAATGACAACACACACACACACACACACACACACACACACACACACACACACACACACTCTCACACACACACACACACACACACACACACACACACACACTCTCACACACACACACACACACTCTGCAAAACTCTCCCATTAGCTCACATATACACATGTCCCACACCCTAACACTTAATCACAACACAGGATCCTGATTGCAAAATACCTTACAACAAAACATGTACTCAAATACATGGAGACATGGGGGTTCACAGTCAAATGCTGGCAGTCTGGTTGCTGAAAATCGTTTAAACTAGTTGATATCTTGGCTGAAACATGCGCCAATATCTAAAATGGATTTTGCAGATCTAGGTTTAATTTTCAGGTATGGCTGATGGGTTTCTAGACTATCGCTTGTTAACTGTATGTACAGATTTTTTTCCCCCGCAGGGAGAGCATGAAGCTATGAAATCTTCGGAAGTTTAACTACGGTCACTATAGTAACCAGAAGTAGGCTCAGTAGCCATTGTCCATGTCTCTACAAGCACAGGGTTACATTGTTTTACAAAGATATACAGGAAGGACTATGTTCGGGCTAATTCAATGCAACGTATGTTATGTCGTGTGGAGAATATATCATGCACTGCTGAGACACTAATGTGTATTTTAAACATGCTATGAACGTGTGGCCCCGCATAATAGGTTCCATAGTAAATTGCATCTTAAATGTTCAATGGTTCAATTATCTCATTTTGTATGGATCAGTGGCTTTGAAAAATATGTATCTGTATTTGTGTGTATTTGCGTATCTGTGCATGTATAATACGTGTGTTACTGCAGGTGGGGTGGAGGGAAAATGACAGGAGGGAAGGCAACAGGTGACTGAGAAAACTTTCCGAGCAGTGTGTGTGAGTGTGTATGTGCGCTCGCGCAAATATGCAAAGGAAACAGGAGATCCCTATTTGTGAATAATTGCATCAGCAGTTAGTGGGAAAGCTGTGAACATGTGTTAAACAGCAGGTGAAGATTCGGCAGGATTAAGACAATTCTGATCATTGGTGCTGCATTGATGTGTACTCCTCTCGGTACAGATGACTGGCAAATCCCTTTACAAACCTGGACAGAATTGTGGTCAATCCTTCCTTTGCCATCAAGATATATAGTCACACCTTCGGGGTCATGGTACCAGACCTCAAAACCACCAACGTGTCCTGTTCTCTATACGGGTAGACACAATATTGGTTACTATCCATGTTACGTATGACCCAGCACAAGGACCCATAGCTGATGTAAAAGGCCACACAATAACGTTAGTGCAGAAATGGACGTTATTTGATGGGAAACACAGTAAACAATAAATTGGGATTGGTTTACCTCCTCAGCATATATTTCAAGTGTTTAATGTCATTCCAGTACACGGGTGCAAAGGAGAAAAGTACAATTGTTATTCCGGATCCGATGCAGAACAAAAAAAGACACAGTAAGATTTTTAAAAAACATAATAAAAATGAAAACATAAATGCATAAATAGTTTATTTTGTGATATTATTGGCCTTTCTCAAACATATTTCTGTACATATTGTATATGTCCTTGATGATGGAAAGACTGACATTGTGTCAGTCAAAATAATGTGTTCAGTCTAGAGTCAGTGTGCCTACTACATCATACATGTTAATTTATAACTACACTGCAAGTTCATCAACCTTATTCCATTTACTGTACACATAAAAATGCATTCAAAAATATCACTTTGTCTTGTATTCACCTTTTTATCTTTGTTCACATTTTACATTGCAACTCATTCTGTTGACTGGAATTTTTCCCGATCATTAGCCTCTCCTTGCTAGGAGTTGCACTATACACTATCCGTTTGTAAACCGAACTACCTGATCTTTAGGACTATCACTTCAGTTCCCATCCCCCTACCAGATTTGTTAAAACTATACCAAGAACTCCAGTCAACCTGCCTACCAGGATATTGGACCAGCTACAGTTAAATATAAACCAACCCTTTTGCACAGGTCTACTTTCCAAGAAGAAATTCCAAGGAGCCCTGCCCCTGCACCAGTTGTGCAGCCACACCAAATTATCTTATTTTTATTCTTAATGGGCCATTCCACAGGCAGCAATCCAGAAATTACAATTCTGTTTCTCTGCTACCTGTACGACTTCTGTACATCTGTTGTCAGAAATTAGACTGTCAGACATGTAGACTGTGTTTGAATGCCACACATTTAGTTTCCCTTCTAAAAGATAATTAGAAGACCAATGTTTACATGTAGATACACCAGTAAGCAATGTAGTATTATTTTTGTAAGAGGCATTAGTGGCTAATCCCTGATTTTGAATAGTGAAGTGGTTGAGAAATATGCTTATATACATGATTTGAGGACTGGATAAGACACACACACACACACACACACACACACACACACACACACACACAGAGTTTGTTTTGCCCCTTTTTGTTTAGTAACTGGTCTATATCAAAAGCTACATTTGAGGTAAAGCTGGTAAATATTGTTGACAGGAAATACGAGACCAGAAGAAAGGTATTGATTGATTAAAAAACATAAGAAAATCTGCGGAGGCAGAAATCCAAAGCAACCCATTGAAAATGCCAGAGGAATTCGAAAGGCAAGGCAATATGGAAAAGAGTATAAATAGTTGATGTTTTGGGCTGAGACCCTTCATCAGGGCTGGGAAGGAAAAGGGAAGGAATCAAATTATGAAAGGGGGGAATGGGAGGAAGAAGTACAAGACATCAGGAAACTAGGAGAAGAGAAGGAGTGAAGTAAACAGTTGGGAAGTTGATTCACCTCCTAACCCCTTATAGTTTCACCTATGAGCTGCATCCTTCCTCCTTTCTTTCCAGGCCTGATGAAGGGTTTTGACCTAAAACATTGATTGTTTATTTTGTCCCATAGATGTTGTCTGGCTTGCTGTGTCTCTCCAGAATTTTGTGTGTTTGATTTATGTTTGACAACTTATTCCAATCTTTCCCTTCAATGAGGTCATCTTTCACAAATCCAATGTAAAAAAAATAGAAGTAGAGCAAAAAAGAACTTACTTTCCAAGTACAGATCAGGGAAACCTCATCATAAGTATATGGTAATTTTTTTAGAAGGTGCCAGTTTTCTACTTTTCTACCAGTTAATGTTTATATAAATTATGATGCAAAACATAGGACCAAAATATTCTGGCAATGGAAAATAGTTGTTTGCTGATTACTTATTGAGATATAGTACAGAGAATGCCCCTCTGGCTCTCTGAGCTGCACCACCCAGCATCCCCTGATTTAACCCCAGCCTAATTACAGGACAATTTATAATGACCGATCAACTTACCAAAAGTATGTCTTTGAACTGCAGGAGGATACTAGAACACCCAGAGGAAATTTGTGGTTAACGAGAGAATATACAAAGTCATTACAGTGGGAATTGAACCCCGTTTGCTGGCTACCATACCACCCAGAATATTGTCAATTAGATTTTGGGTAATGAAAATGGCTGCTGTTATCAACATATCAAACCCAGGGACACGGATTCATTGGTTGCAATATTTATTGCTTTCTATTGCAAAATGTGACACAAATGATTCCCATGAACAAAAAAAAATCTCTCCTAAAAGTGATGAACATTGGTAGAGGTTTGAAGTTTTGAAAGGGACTATTCCAATTCTTTTTTGAACTCAAAGGCATCAGGAAAACGAGCAGAACACTTTTTCCATTAAATGTAGGGTTTCTCACTTGTTTTTTGTATTATCTTAGTGGTCTGTTAACTTTCAGCAGTTTTCACATGCAATGTGCATTTGATTGAGAAATAATCTGAGGAAACATGGTGGAAATCACCTGAGCTATTAACTGACCTGATGTGCTACCTGAATTGCTCAGTATTATCAGTATTTTCTCTTTTTATTTAGGAGAACATAATATTCATTCACATTCACAAGAATGAGGTTCCGGAGAACATTCCCAGGAATGAAAGAATTAACATTATGGAAAGCATTTGGTGGCTCTGGATCTGTGCTTGCTCAAGTTCAGAAGAATGATGGAGGAGCTAATTGAAACTTACCAAATATCATAGCCTAGGTAGAGTGGACGTTGAAAAATGTTTCTTTTTAGTGGGAGAAACCAGTACCAGAGGGCACATGCTCAGAATATAGGGATATCCATTTATAATGGAGATGAGGAGGAAGTTCTTTAGTCAGAAGGTGGTGAATCTTGAATTCATTGCCACAGATGACTGAGGATGGCTCAATGTGAACTCGAAATTTCAGAATCCAGGTGTGGAGAAAAGACAATGTAGAGATGGCTACCAGATTGCCACATACGGCTTTGGAGGTCTAGTCACTGAGGATTCTTTAAGTATAGGTTGTTAGATACTTGATTAGCAAAAGCATCAATGAACTCTTTGAATACAGATTTATACATGAACTGTATCAGCCTTAACTCAACTGAAATTACTTTCTTATTTCTCTAGAGTCCACTACCTATAAAATGCACAGAACTACTCGGATCAAAATTACAGAGCTGAATCCACATCTGATGTGTGCCCTGTGCGGGGGATATTTTATAGATGCCACAACAATCATAGAATGTCTACACTCATGTGAGTTTATTTTATATAAGGTTAAATCTAAGTAATACCAACTTCTCTGTCAGTTGGCCTAGCAGATGTTCGCTTCGTATTTTTTAAAATTTCTGAATCATATTTACAGCAGTTAAATTTCTTTTTTAAATTATAAAAATTCATAATTTTTACAAAGTTCCTGCTATCTTAAATAATGCATTAAATTACTGGAGGACCTCATCAGTCAGGTCATCTCAGAAACTTCATTAGGAGCTGAAATGTTGATTATGTATTCTTCTTTGTAGATACTACTTGACTGTGGAAGTCTTATTCTTCTACTTTGTCCTCTTCATCCACTTCTTATTTTCCTACTTTTTCTTTGTCTTGTAATTCTTTTTCTTCTTCATCTTCTTCTTCTTGTTCAACATGTTTTTGTTCTTGTTCTAATTGTTGTTCTTCTTTTTCTTTGTTTTCTTCTTCTTCTTCTTTTCCGTCTTAATGCTTCACCTCTACTGGGATATGGATTGCAGACAGCAGATCACCAGGGTCCTTTGTCCGGGGTTGAAGGTTTCAGTGCATGACTTAATACATCTTTCATGTGAAAATCTTTCCTTTCCCAGGGAGAGGTCTTTGGATCTTTTGTTGATGTTTCTGTAGTTCTAATTTTTATTAGTGTAATAGGGTTGATAGACCTATGACCAGTCCTCCTTTCATAGCCATGCTTTGAATTGTCAATGTCAGAGTTGTGTTTTGAGTTCCTCCAGCATTTTGTGTACTCTGGATTTCTTGTATCCGTAGAACCTCTTGTGTTTTTCATGCTCGCACAATTTGATTTTTTTTTATCTCACACAGCTAATAGACTCAAATTTGCCCACATATTCAGGTAAAGTTAATAAGTCTAAAATTACTCTCCTGCTCTGGGAAGTATGTTGCAGTATACCAGTTGAGTTTTGGTGGAGGCACATTGCCTTCACCTGCCTTCTTTAAAATCATTAGACAGCTTTGTTCATCTCTACACATACCAAAAGAAAATGGGGGAGATCTTAAATAGGATTTTTTTCATCTGTATTTACTAAGGAAACTGGCATGCAGTCAATGGAAATAAGGCAAACAATTAATGAGGTCATTGGACCTATACAGATTGAAGAGGAGGAGGTGCTTGCTATCTTGAGGCAAATCGAAGTAGATAAATACCCAGGACCTGACAGGGTATTCCCTCAGACCTTGAAGGAGACTAGTGTTGAAATTGCAGGGGTCCTGGCTGATATATTTTAAATGACAGTATCTAGGGGTGACGTGCTGGAGGATTGGAGGATAGCTTATGTTGTTCCGTTGTTTAAAAAAGGCTCTAGAAGTAATCCGGGAAATTATAGGCTGGTAAGGTTGACGTTGGTAGTAGGTAAATTATTGGAAGGAGTACTAAGAGATAGGATCTACGTATTTGGATAGTCAGGGACTTATTAGGGAGAGTCAAAACAGCTTTGTGCATGGTAGGTCATGTTTAACAAATCTATTAGAGTTTTTCAAGGAGTTTACGAGGAAAGTGGATGAAGGGAAGGCAGTGGATGTTGTATACATGGACTTCAGTAAGGCCCTTGACAAGGTCCCGCATGGGAGATTAGTTAGGAAGATTCAGTCACTAGGTATACATGGAGAGATAGTAAATTGGATTAGACATTGGCTCAATGGGAGAAGACAGAGAGTGGTAGTGGAGGATTGCTTCTCTGAGTGAAGGCCTGTGACTAATGGTGGGCCATAGGGATCAGAGCTTGGTCCATTGTTATTTGTCATCTATATCAATGATTTGGATGATAATGTGGTAAACTGGATCAGCAAATTTGCTGATGATACAAAGATTGGAGGTGTAGTGGACAGTGAGAAAGGTATTCATAAGCTTGCAGAGGGATCTGGACCAGCTGGAAAAATGGGCTGAAAAATGGCAGATGGAGTTTAATACAGACAAGAGTGAGGTATTGCACTTTGGACGGAAAAACCAAGGTAGAACATACAAGGTAAATGATAGGGCACTGAGGAGTGCAGTAGAACAGAGGGATCTACAAAATTCCCTAAAAGTAGGGTCACAGGTAGATAGGGTCGTAAAGAGTAGTTTTGGTCACCGGATTACAGGAAGGATATTAATAAGGTTGAAAGAGTGCAGAGAAGGTTTACAAGGATGTGGCTGGGACTCGAGAAACTGAGTTACAGAGAAAGGTTGAATAGGTTGGAACTTTATTCCCTGGAGTGTAGAAGAATGAGGGGTGATTTGATAGAGGTGTATAAGATTATGATGAGTATAGATAGAATGAATGCAAGCAGACTTTTTCCACTGAGGCCAAGAGAGAAAAAAACCAGAGGACATGGGTTAAGGGTGAAGGGGGGAAAATTTAAAGGGAACGTTGGGGGGGGGGGAACTTCTTCACACAGAGAGTGGTGGGAGTATGGAATGAGCTGCCAGATGAAGTGATAAATGCTTTTAACATTTAAGAAACACTTGGACAAGTACATGGATGAGAGGGGTATGGTAGGATATGGGCCAGGTGCAGGTCAGTGGGACTAGGCAGAAAAATGCTTCAGTACAGCCAAAAGGCCTGTTTGTGTGCTGTAACATTCTATGGTTCTGTATATCAGTATGCTAAAACCCTTGCAAACTTTCCCTTCTCCAACAAG
Source organism: Hypanus sabinus (assembly GCF_030144855.1). Classification (NCBI taxonomy): domain Eukaryota; kingdom Metazoa; phylum Chordata; class Chondrichthyes; order Myliobatiformes; family Dasyatidae; genus Hypanus; species Hypanus sabinus. The sequence goes on from NW_026781342.1 coordinate 11,190, forward strand.
GTGACAAACAATGTCTGTCAGTTTCTATCCATCTAAACAAAATGTAAAGCTGTTACTATAATTTTTTTTACCATCACTAATTAATCAAAGACATTCTTAGTCGCATATATTCATTTGAACTATTGAATTTTTACAATATCATCAAGACTAGATGTCATCGCACTTGTGTATTTTAAATTTAAACTGCAATTGGGATTTCCCAGATTTTAAAATTTCTCGGTATGCACAAGTACAGGTGCAATGAAGAACTTGCATCCTGCATGTATGATTATGATACTGATATAAACAGAAGAGATTCTGTAGATGCTGGAAATCCAGAGTAACACGCCCAAAATGCTAGAGGAAATCAGGTAAGGCAGCATCAATGAAAAGGAATAATGACTCAACTTTTCCGCCTGAGGCCCTTCAATAGGATCCATATTTTATCCCCTTCTATAGAAGCTGCCTGACCTGCTCAGTTCCAACAACGTTTTGTACATGTTACTTATGATACTGAAAAGAGTAATGCATGTTTAAGTATGTGATGGTTATAAAATTGCATTCTGAACGTAGTGTTGCCAGGTCATACCATTCCACTGTTCATTTGAACATTTATTTTTATCTTGTTATCCTATTTGTTATTTAAAATATGCCTGTAATCAAGGCCATTTTCATTATTGGAAGCAAACTCCCAGTAATCAATGGGAAATGATTTATAGATAAAATTAAAGTAAACAAGCCACAAAACTGTCTCATACTTGACAATGTGGATTCCAAGGACTTATTACTGAATTAAATTGATTGAATACTTCAAAAATACACGAGTACAGAATCATTGCGACAAGTTACATTATAAGAGAAACTCAGCTAATCTTATAATTTAGATGACTTTTGAAAATCGTTCAATCTAACTTGGGCAGTTAGTTGAAGACTTATTTGGGTTATTATTTCAGGTCCAGTTAGGTAAATCAATATCCATCATTTAATGGTGTGTGATTCAAAATCAATAACTTTATTTTCTCAATATATTATTCTTATATATATGAAATTAAATTTTGATAGATTTATTGCTGTGAGACAATATTCCAGATAATTAATATACAAGCAATTTCTCAATTATGTACTTCTGATCGATGTTAAATATCTAGTATTTCCTACTATCATTCTATTCCCTGGATATGAGTTGGGTATATTAATGTGTAAACAATTCAATTACAAATTAAATTACAGGTTTGAAATAACTTGCAAATGCCAAGTTTCCTGCATAAAGATAATGAACAATGTTAAAATTACACCACTACAAATCATTTCATGCTTCATTCTCTAGATAAAGCAACCTTGCTTTTGAATCCCTTCAGACAATCTTTATACAGGTAGTCCCTGAGCTATGAACGTCCAACTTAAAAACAACTCATACTTATGAACCAAGGAAGGAGAATGCCGTCTGCCATTTTAAGTTGAATCGGGACGCCTTCCACCATTTTAAGTCGTTGCCGTTGAAGCTGTGTTGTGTGTGTAACTTTGTATTTGGCTTAAATTTTTCTTAGCAATATTCACCCTGAAATCTCCCTCCACTTTTCCGTTCAGCTGGTGGCACAGTGAGATTAGCACGAGGCTTGAGAACAAAGGTTCCCAAGTTCGATCCAGCGACAGACCACTCCCGAGTGCACCAAGTTGATGTTGAGCTTGCAACTTGACCTCATTAAAAAAACACTTGTCACCTCCAGTTTAAATTCCCACATGGAATATTCAGGAGGATCAAATACCCAAACCCAGCACAGCCCACAATTGTCCCATTTAACCTGTCTCAGTGCAGTGGTCCTTAGGACCCAGCAGACCTCGGGACCTGCCACCCACAGTGTTTCTGTTCCATTGACGGGAAGTGATCGCGATTGAAAATAAAGTGGAAATAATAAAGCATTTGGAAAGAGGTGAAACGTCATCGGTCATTGGAAAATCATTAGGCTACAGTCAGTCAACGATCAGAACACTTTTAAAGGATAAAATGAGAATAATGGAGAATGTGAAAGGCCCTGCCCCAATGAAAGCTACAATTATTACTAAGCAACGCAGTAGTTTACTTTTTGAAATATATACATTTCTTAAGTATTTTATATGTATAGAATGTATACTAAGACAAATGTTTGACTAACTGACACTAAATAATACTGGATGTACTTATTCATGGACTTTATGAAGACTTGCTTCAAGATTCATATTCTTTCAAACCCAAATATTTCTCACCTTGCAATATTTGCAAAAGTATTGACATTCTCCATTCATTTGTATTTAGGTTCTAAGTGATCTGCATTTCATGATTTTTACAGGATCACATGATTTACAGTGTGTTGCAAAATAATATATTTTTTGGAAGTTGAAGTGAATTTGAACTATGTGATAGCAAAATCTGGCTTTTCTGTCTGTCAGATGTAGACTACCCTATCAACCTGCGCAGTGACCTTGAGGGATGTATGGATTTGAACCGCAAGGTCCCTTTGTTCATCCACACTCTTAAGTAACTGACCATTAATCCTGTACTCAGTCTTCTGGTTTGTCCTTCCAAAATGCATCACCTCACACTTGTCCGAATTGAACTCCATCTGCCATTTTTCTGTCCAACTCTACAGCCTGTCTATATCCTCTTGTAACCTTCGACAACCTACAGCTCCATCCACAACTCCTCCAATCTTCGTATCATCCACAAACTTACTCACCCATCCTTCCGCCTCTACATCCAGGTGATTTATAAAAATCACAAATAGCAGGGGTCCCAGGACAGATCCCTACGGCACTCCACTAGTCACCGACCTCCATGCAGAATACTTTCCTTCCACAACTACCCTCTGCTTTCTTCCTTTAAGTCAATTTTTTATCCAAACAGCCAAGGTTCCACTTATCCCATGCCTCATGACTTTCTGGATGAGTCTCTCATGAGGGACCTTGTCAAATGCCTTGCTAAAGTCCATGTGGACCACATCCACTGCCCTACCCTCATCAATTTCTTTTGTTACCTCTTCAAAAAACTCAATCAGGCTCGTGAGGCATGATCTTCCCTTCACAAAGCAAGGTTGACTATCCATGCGCAGACTGTACTTCTCCAAATGCTCGTAGATCCTATCAGTAAGAATCCTTTCCAGTAGTTTGCATACCACCGACGTAAGACTCACCAGTCTATAGTTCCCAGGTTTCTCCCTATTACCTTTTTTAAACAAGGGAACTACATTTGCCATTCTCCAGTCCTCCGGCACTTCCCCTGCAACCAAAGAGGATTCAAAGATCATAGCTAATGCTCCGGCGATCTCTTCTCTTAATTCCCACAACAACCTGGGGTGTATCATATCTGGCCTTGGGGATTTATCAATCTTAATGTTTTTAAGAAGATCCAGCACTTCTTCTTCCTTAATCTCCATATTGTCCAGCACACAGGCCCGCTCTTCTTCGACCTCATCCTGATCAAGATCCTTTTCACTTGTGAATACTGAAGCAAAGTATTCATTTAGGACCTCCCCAACCTCTTCCACTTCCAGGCACATGTTGCCCTCTTTATCCTTTAGCAGTCCCACCTTCATTCTCGTCATCCTCCTATTCTTCACATACGCATAGAACACCTTGGGGTTCTCCTTAATCCTACATGCCAAGGCCTTCTCATGCCCCCTTCGAGCTCTCCTAAGTCCTTTCTTTAGCTCCTTCCTGGCTACCCTATATTTCCCATAAGCCCCTCCTACTTCCTGCTTCTTATATCTAAGATATGCTTCCGTTTTCCTCTTGACGAGTTGCCTCACTTGTTTCGTCAGCCACTGTTCCCTTTTCCTACCATTTTTTCCTTGCCTCAGTGGGATAAACCTATCCTGAACCCAGCTCAAGTGGTCCCTAAACTTCTCCCACATTACTTCTGTGCTTTCCCCTTTGAACATCTGTTTCCAATTTACTGTTGCTAGTTCCTGCCTCATCCCTTCAAAGTTAGCACTTCACCAGTTAAGCACTTTACCATTTCATCTGATTTTATCCTTTTCCATAGCTATGCTGAAGCTAAGGGAGTTGCGGTCACTCTCACCAAAATGCTCCCACCAAGAGGTCTGTCACCTGACCAGGTTCATTACCCAGAACTAGATCCAGTATAGCTTCTCCTATTGTCAGCTGGTCCACATACTGTGTCAGGAATCCTTCTTGAACACACCTGACAAATTCAGCCCCATCCATCCCCCTTGCAGTCAGGAGGTGCCAGTCAATATGAGGGAAGTTGAAATCACCCATAACTACTACCCTGTATTTCCTGCACCATTCTAAAATCTGCCTGTTTATCTGCTCCTCAGTGTCCCGAGGGCTATGTAGGGGCCTATAGACTACTCCCAGCACAGTGATTGATCCCTTCCTATTTCTGACTTCCACCCACACCGACTCAGTGGACACTCCCTCTGCAGCATCCTCCCTTTCTATAGCCATGCCACTCTGACCAGTCAATCCCTGACCAGCAATGCCACTCCCCCCTTTTCTACCTCCCATCCTATTCCGTTTAAAACACCTTAACCCCGAGACCTGCATCATCCAATCCTGCCCTTCCTCCAACTTTCAGTAACGGCCACAACATCGTAGTTGCACGTAGTTGCTCTAAGTTCATCCTCCTTGTTCCTAATACTCCTAGCATTGAAATAGGCACATTTCAACCCCTTTAACTGGCTACAATTATGTTCTGTCCCCTGCCTGTCCTTCCTCATCAACTCGGAACTCTTAGCATCATGCCCTTGTCCTCCTACCTTAATCCTTGCACTCACATTCTGATTCCCACCCCCCTGCCAAACTAGTTTAAACACTCCCCAACAGCTCTATCAAACCTACCCACCAGAATATTGGTCCCATTGGGATTCAAGTGCAAACCCTCCTTTTTGTACAGGTCACACCTGCCCCAAAAGAAGTCCCAATGATACAGAAATCTGAATCCCTGCCCCCGTTCCAATCCCTCAGCCACGTATTTATCCTCCACCTCATTCTATTCCTATTTTCGCTGTCACATGGCACAGGCAGTAATCCCAAGGTTACTACTGTTGTGGTCCTGCTTTTCAACTTCTTTCCTCACTCCCTGTAGTCTTCTTTCAGGATCTCTTCCCTTTTCCTACCTATATCATTGGTACCAATATGTACCATGACCTCTGGCTGTTCACCCTCCCACCGCAGGATATCTTGGACATGATCAGAAACATCCTGGACCCTGGCACCTGGGAGGCAAACTACCATCCGGGTTTCTTTCCTGCGTCCACAGAATCACCTGTCAGACCCCCTGACTATAGAGTCCCCTATCACTACTGCCTTCCTCTTCCTTTCCCTACCCTTCTGAGCCACAGGGTCAGACTCTGTGCCAGAGGCACAGCCATTGCCGCTTCCCCTGGGTAGGCTGTTCCCCCCCCCCCCCAAAAGTACTCAAACAGGAGTACTTATTGTCAAGGGGTACAGCCACAGGGGTACTCTCTAGTACCTGACTCTTGCCCTTACCTCTCCTGACTTTGACCCATTTCTCTGTCCCCCTTGTCCCCGGAGTGACCACCTGTCGGTAACTCCTCTCTATCACCTCCTCACTCTCCCTGACCAGACGAAGGTCATCGAGCTGCATCTCCAGTTCCCTAACATGGTCCTTTAGGAGTTGCATCTCGATGTACCGGGTGCATCTGTGGCCATCCGGGATGCCAGGAGACTCCAGGACCTCCCACGTCTGACACCCACCACAGAAAACTGGCCTCACACAAATACTACCTCCTTTACCTCCTTTCAATCAACAACTGCCTCACCGCGTCCCGTTACCGCCAAAGCCCGTGGAGCCAAAGCCCTTTCACTCTGCTGCCTCTCACTCCGTTGCCCGCTGGATATGGCTGCCTTCTTTTTAAACTGTTCGCACTCAACTGGCTGATGTTACGTGCCTGCGCAGTCTGGCTTCTCTCTTCCCCCGAGAACTCAGAATGTCTTCCCGCCGGAAATCCTTAGGTGCTCTCCAGCTGCCTTCTCGTTCCGAATCCTGGATTACTCAGGATATTCCCTCTTCTCATTGTTACCATCAGGGAGGTACCAACTGAAGACACACTCAAATGTTTTAGGAACAACTTCTTTCCCTCTGCCATCAGATTTCTGAATGAACAGTGAATCCATGAATACTACCTCAGTATTATTCTTTTTTTGCTCAATTTCTGTACTATGTTTTAAATTTATGTACTGTGCAAAAGTCTTTAGCACCCTAGATTTAATATGGTTTCAGATGGTATGGCCTCCATAGACCCCTGATCTCTGGCATTACCTGAACAGAAAGAAGTAACCGAGGCAACCAAAGTTTGCAGAATAACTGTGGCAACCTACCAGAAGATTTTCTCATAAAACTGAACAATAATGTACATAGAAAAATTGATGAAAAGGGTGATCATGAAATACTGATTTCATTTAGTTGTTTTTACTGTTTACTGTTCTTTATAGTATTACTTTTAAAATATTTAGAAATTTTTTATTTCATTATTTAGGAAGTATCTTCACTGCACAGTATTTTTGACATTGCCTATGACTTTTGCACTATACTGTATGTATACTTCTTATTTTTATAGTTAAATTATTTATTTTACTGTATCGCTGCCACAAATCAACAAATTTCATGACATTTTCTAGTGATATTAAACCTGTTTCTGATTCTGATACATTTTCTATGGTAATGTTTAAAAAGCTGCATATCTTTTTTTTTGCCTAAATCCTTGCAGTTTGATCATGTTTGTAAAAATGCATATCTAACATGTATCTCTACTGTTTGTCTAAACCATTGCAGTTTGTAAAACTTGTATCGTTCGCTACTTGGAGACCAACAAATATTGCCCTATCTGTGATGTGCAGGTGCACAAAACTAGACCCCTCCTTAGCATTCGGTAAGTTCTGGTCCAAGGTGATGTGTGGATGCAGTGAAATGGATTGGCTTGTTGTCAATTTTTTTCTTATCAAAACATTTCCATCCAGGTCATTTTAAATAAGGAAAAAAAAAGTTGCGTTTTTTAATAAAGAGCAAATTAAAAATTTATTACTGAAATCGTTGGGAGTCCAACTTTGACTTTTAATATTAATGCCAACAGATGGGAGGTCACATTTTGACCTACAGTTTTTAAGGAGTCATCGTAGATGTGAGATCTAACAATGGAAGATATTCAGAACTGGGATGCATAGTAGCATGGCGGTTAGCCCCAAATACGGAGTTCAGAGTTCAACTCCGACATTGTCTGTAAGAAGATTGTATGTCCTTCCCATGACTACGTGAGTTTCCTCTAGGTGCTCTGGTCTCCTTCCACAGTCCAAAGACATGTCAATTAGAAAGTTAATTGTGAATTGTCCTGTTGTTAGGCTAAGATTAAATCAGTGTGTCTGGTTCTTTGGGCCAGAAAGGCCTGTTCCATGCCTTACTGAAAGAAAAATAAATTTCTTCCATACCCCTCTTTAATAGTTTATAATTTTCAAATTGTATTTAATTTCATGCAGTTTCAAAACTGGGTTAGTAGGCAATGGACCAACATTGTGTACCTTTACAGTTTGTATGCCAGATGTTGATGCACCTTAGAACTTGGATCTTCTCCTTACAACAACTTGTTCCTTCTTTCTTCCCCACAGGGCTGACAAAACATTACAAGATATCGTCTATAAATTAGTTCCAGGACTTTTCAAAGGTAGGAGAAGTCTGGTCAGTAGTTGCCGTTTACTTTACATATTAAACAGGCCATTAAAAACATTTTAGACTTGAACCTTTTGCGTTTATTTTGCTTATTTTGTAGATGAGATGAAGAGGCGGAGGGACTTCTATGCAGCCCATCCCTCAGCAGATGGTAAATGTTCATATGGAAATAGATGATTAATGGTTAATACTTCACTCAAAATTTGCCTACCCATTTCTTTGTATTTTTTTCCAAAATGTCGAGGTACTTATGCTATTTAGTTGCTGTGCTTGTAGTTTGAATTATTTAATGTAAAAAGAAACATATTTTGACAAAGTACTTAATCCAGCAAATATCAAGCACTCAAATAAACTACACCAACAAAAAAGAATAGTGTTCACAAAAACTCGAGAGGTAAAGCATTATCTGTGGAGGCACAAGTTATAAATTGATGTTTCCAGTTGAAAGCCTGCATGGGATTAAACTAAAAGTTAGTAAATTGGTTTCTTACTGTCACTATCAACTGCGAAAAACTTTTGTGTGCCACTTCATTATCTCAAGGTAGTACAAGCAAAATCAATAACAAAATGACACCAAAGAAGCATAGCGGTTAGCTTGAGGTGTCAAAGAGTTGGAGTTCAATTCTGGCATCCTCAGAAAGAAAGTTGTCTGTTCTTCCTCTGTGTGCTTGGGTTTCCTCGAACTGTCCAAAGACTTGCCATGTAGTAGGTTAATCGGTCATTGTAAGTTGTCCTGTAACCCCAATGGGCTTAAGTCGGTGAGTTGCTGGAGGTCAAGAAGGACCTGTTCCACCCTCTATCTCTAAATGATAAAATAAATTAATAATGAAGAACGAGGTGTTACAGTTACAGTTACTCTATTTAGGTCTTTCGACATTCAAAAGGTTTCAATGAGAGTCCCTGTCATTCTTCTAAATTCCAATGACTACAGCCAGAGAAAATTCAAACACTCCTCCTGGTATCATTCTTTTCTGAGCCCTGTCCAGTTTCTGCACATCCTTTTTAAGATAAGAGGTCCAAACTGCTTGCAATCCTATGTGAAACCTCACCAAAGCTTTAGTGTTAAATCCCTTCACTGTATTCTGTCCGCTACTTCTTTGCTCATTCTAATCTGTCTAACTCCTGCTGTCTGCTTCCTTAACTGTACCTAAGTTTGTATTGTTTATAAACTTGGTCACAAAACAATCAATTTCAACATCCAAATCATTTATGTATACTGTAAAAAGAAGCAGACCCATCACTGACCCTTGCAGAACACTAGTAATGACCAGCAGTTAACCAGAAAAAGTTCCCTTTATTCCCATACTATTTCCTGCCAATCAGCCAGTCCTCTATCCATACTGATATCTTTCATATAATACCATGGTCTTGTTAAGCAGCCTCGTTATGTGGCAACTTGTCAAAGGCCTCTGAAAATTCAAGGAAACAATATCCACTAATTCTCCTGGCCATTATTTCCTCAAAAAATTCCAACAGATTTCTGATTTGTCAGGCAAGATTTTCTCCTAGGGAAACCATGCTGACATTGGCCTTTTTGATACTGCATCTCCAAGTACCTTGAAGCCATATCCTTAATAATGGACTTCAAATTCTTTCTGGCCACTGAAGTAAGGCTAACTGTTCTATAATTTTCTTTTTCTGCCTCCTTCCATTCTTGAATAATGGAGTGACATTTGCAATTTTCCAATCCTGAGGAACTGTTCCAGAATCTAGTGATTCTTGTAAATTCAGTACTTATGGTTCCATATTCTATTCCGCTATCTCTTTCAGGTGAGTTGTAGTTCATCTGGTCCAAGCGACTTATCTACATTCAAAGCTTTCAGTTTCCCATAGATCTCCCTAGAAACACTGCTTCTCTCTCCATAGGTGATCTTTCCAGCATTTTCTGTTTTAATTATATTGAGTTCTTAATTGCTTTTAAGATTCTTTGTCTAGTGCTTCTTTAAACTCAAGTTTAAAAGTGAGGTCAGCTGATGGAAATGTGGGCATTTATATTTTTCAAGCATTAATTCAAGTATGTAACTGAGAACAATGATTTCTTCTTCTTCCCAAACAGTCGTAAATGGTTCAAATGAAGACCGTGGAGAAGTAACAGAAGAAGACAAAAGAATTATCGCAGATGATGAAATCATTAGTTTGTCCTTAGAATTTTATGACTGCAACAAGTAAGTTTATATGTGCTTCCTGACTAAACATTATTCTATTAAGCAGAATCTGCTTCTTTTCTGTCTTTGGGAATAAAATGTTCAATGTAAACTTATTATCAAAGTACATATATGTCAACATAACTGTGAGATTCATTTTCTTGTGGGCAAATTTAATAAATCCATATAGAATAGTGGGATCAATGAAAGACTGAACCAACTTGGGCATTCAATCAGTGTGCAAAAGACAACAAACTGTGGAAACACAATAGGAAAATAATAGTAAATAAATAAACTATAAATATTAGGAACGTGAGATGAAGAGTCCTTGAAAGTGATTTCATAGGTTGTGGGAAAATCTTAATGTTTGGGCAAAAGAAGTTAAGTGAAGTTATCCACTTCAGTTCAAGAACCTGATGGTTGAGGGGTAATAACTGTTTCTGAACCAGCTGGAGTGTGTCCTGAGATTCCTGTACTTCTTCCTGATGAGCAGTGAGAAGAGAGCATGGGTGTTGGGGATCCCTGATAATGGATACTGCTTTGTATCATAATTTACATGAACATAAATATACAATATTAGGGATATTATTCTGTAAAATAATAACAAAATCCATAGGAAGTTGGATATTATCGCACACTAAAATATGGAAGGTGGGAGTATGTAAAAAAGTTCCAGTTTATTGTCATTCAAATATACTAACAAAATCAGCTAAATGAAACATCTGGGGCCCAGATGCATATTTATGTAGACAGTACAATGTGACTGGCACTACTATAAACAAATAAGCAGTCATATAAATATAGGAAACAGCAACAATAAAAGATGAAAATTGACCAGTGCAGGATGAAAGTGTGTTGGTGAGTTGTGGAGTAGGCGCTAATTTAAACCTTGGCTGAGGCTGTGTGTGTGTCCTTGAGTAAGGTACTTAACCACACATTGCTCTGTGACGACACCTGTGCCAAGCTGTATGGGTCCTAGTGCCCTTCCCTTGGACGACATCGATGGCGTGGAGAGGAGAGACTTGCAGCTTGGGCAACTGCCAGTCTTCCATAAGAAAACCCTGCCCAGGCTTGTGCAAATCCTTGGTCTATCGAGACTAACGGAGGCCTACCCACAGTTTCCTTCCATCTACCCAAGTAGTAGACTGTAATCCATTTGTACAAATAATTAGTCTGTTGATTGTAGTTTTCTTTGTTGGAGGGAAAAAGGACAGATGGCCAAAAACATTGACTGTTTACCCCTCTCCACAGATGCTGCTTGGCCTGCATGTTGTGTGTTACTCTGGATTTCCAGCATCAGCAGAATCTCTTGAGTTAAGGACAGATGGAGGTGGACAGCTGTATGTTATTGTGTGAATCTGCTTCCTGACATTTCTATAGTCCTGAGTTCAATCATGAATGTTGGGGTATCAGTGTGGAGTTTGCATGTTCTCCCTGTGACTATGTATGTTTCCTTTGAGTCCTGATGAAGGCACTTGGTCCAAAGTGTCGACCTGACCTGTTGCTTTCTTCCAGAATTGAATTTCTATGGTTTTCCAGCATCTGCAGAGTCTTTTATGTTTATTCCTCTGGGTGTTCTAATTTCTCCATTTTTCTAAGATGTGTGGATTGGTAGGTTATTTGCTTCTAGTGAACTTGGGGAGGTTTTAGATGTGATTGTCTGAGAGAGAATTAGATAGTCAAACAGGTGGGGGAATGGGATTGCTCTGAGAGGACAGATCTGAAATGGCATGAGAGGAATAGTGAAAGCCATGCCTTCCTTTTAGACAACACACACAAAATGCTGATGGAACACAGTAGGCCAGGCAGTATCTATAGGAAGAAGCGCTGTCGACATTTCAGGCTGAGACCCTTTGTCAGGACTAATTGAGAAAAGAGATGGTAAGAGATTTGAAAGTAGGAGGGAGAGGGGGAAATTGGAAATGATAGGAGAAGACCTGAGGGGGTGGGGTGAAGCTGAGAGCTGGAAAGGTGATTGGTGAAAGTGATACAGAGCTGGAGAAGGGAAAGGATCATGGGATGGATGGTCTAGGGAGAAAGAGAGGGGGAGATGAGCACCAGAGGGAGATGGAGAACAGGCAAGGAGTAATTGTAAGAGGGAAAGAGAGAAAAAAAATATAATAAAAATAAACAAACAAACAAATAAATAAATAAATAAATAGGGATGAGGTAAGAAGGGGAGGAGGGGCATTAATGGAAGTTAGAGAAGTCAGTGTTCATGACATCAGGTTGGAGGCTACCCAGCCGGTATACAAGGTGTTGTTCCTCCAACCTGAGTGTGGCTTCATCTCCATAGCAGAGGAGGCCATGGACAGACATATCAGAATGGGATTGGGATGTGGAATTAAAATGTGTGGCCACTGGGAGATCCTGCTTTCTCTGCTGGACTGAGCATAGGTGTTCAGCGAAACGGACTCCCAGTCTATGTCAGGTCTCACCAATAAATAAAAGTCCACTCCGGGAGCAACGGACACAGTATACCACACCAGCCGACTCACAGGTGAAGTGTCGCGTCACCTGTCTGGGGCCCTGAATGGTGGTAAGGGAGGAAGTGTAAGGGCAGGTGTAGCACTTGTTCCGTTTACAAGGATAAGTGCCAGGAGGGAGGTCTGTGGGAAGGGATGGGGGGGGACGAGTGGACAAGGGAGTCGTGTAGGGAGCGATCCCTGTGAAAAGCAGAAAGAGGTGGGGAGGGAAAAATGAGCTAGTAGTGGGATCCCGTAACTTCCGCCTGGGAAGTTACAGAGAATTATATGTTGGACCTGGAGACTGGTGGGGTGGTAGGTGAGGGCAAGGGGAACCCTATCCCGAGTGGGGTGGTGGGCAGATGGGGTGAGGGCAGATGTGCGGGAAATGGGAGAGATGCGTTTGAGAGCAGAGTTGATGGTGTCCGCCAGAAAAAGCAGGATCTCCCAGTGGCCACACATTTTAATTCCACTTCCCATTCCCATTCTGTTATGTCTATCCATGGCCTCCTCTACTGTCAAGATGAAGCCAAACCTCATATTCTGTCTAGGTAGCCCCCTCCTGTCTTCTAACATTTTGGGTCTTCCTCTCCCCATCCCACTTCCAAATCTCTTACTATTTCTTCTCTCCATTGGTCCTGACAAAGGGTCTCGGCCGGAAACGTCGACTGTACTTCTCCCTGTAGACGCTGCCTGGCCTGCTGTGTTCCACCAGCATTTTGTGTGTGTTGTTTGAATTTCCAGCATCTGCAGATTTCCTCATGGCTGGTTTACACATAGATAAAGTTCAAAATAACTTCATAATCAAAGTATGTATAGGACACCATATGCTTTTCTTACAAGCAAACATAGTTTTTCAAAAAAAAAACAGTTAAATTAATGAAGAACCGCACAACAGACAAGGAAGACAATCTGTGAAGCAAAACAAATAATAGTAATTTTTAAAAAACAATTAAATCAATAATACTGAGAATATGAGTTGTAGAGTCCTTGCAAGTGAGTGTGTAGGTTGTGGAATCAGTTTATTATTGAGTTGAGTGAAGTTTTCCACTCTGGTTCAAGACGCTGATGGTTGAATAGTAATTACTGTTCTTGTGTCCTTCCAGTTGTAAGCGAGCATGGTATGGATGGTGGTGGTCTTCTACTTCCTTGTGGCAGCACTCACTTCTAGATGTGCTCAGTGGTGGGGAGAGCTTTTCCTGTGATGATATGGATTATATAGTATTTGCATTTTCCTTTTGTTCTTACATTAATGCAACAATTCTGTTTCTTCTCACTTGCTGTATCTTGCATTAGGTGTAATGTTTGTATAAGAACACTGTGGTTATATCACATGTAAGAACATGATTGGAGAAAGTTCTGAGCATGCACAGAAAGATCTGGAAGCATGTGTGGTTGTTGCTGTTAAATAAAAGTTCAATTCTTCCAGAATATGATTCTTCATTAGAAACCCACAGAACGTATTAATGTAAAGAACACAACATGGTGTCACAAGTCAGTCTGGAAGAATAATACGTTACCTAACACAGGAGAATCAAAGATAATCAAAAAGAGTTTGAACCGTTTAGGTGTTTTCTAAAAGTTTTGCAAGTGGAAGGACTGCAACTTTCACTGACACTTGAATTGTCTGGGAATGTAGCTGAGAACTGGAGAAAATCTAAATTTTAGAAAACCAGAAAAAAAGAAGGCTGCGCTTCTACTCTATGTAATAGGTGACAATGCAGATGGGGTATATTATCATTTTACTTTTGAAAATGGAGATGATTTAAACCTAAAATTGATAATGGACAATTTTGAAACATTTTGTATACTGAAGCATAATGTGACATATGAGTGGTACAGATTTTTTACATGCAAGCAGAGAGTTGGTGATACTATTTATCAATATGTTACTGAATTGAGACACCACAGTAAAACATGTGGGTTTGGAAACTGACAGACTCTGTCACTGAAGACAGAATTGTTTCTGGCATTCTGGATAATGGTCTGAGAGAAAGAGTGTTAAGAGAACAAGACATAGATTTGGAAAAAGCTTTTATGCTCTGCAAAGCTTCAGAAACTGTGATGTCATAGGCTAAAGAGGTTTTTATTGAGAACTACAACTAGACGCTATGAGAAAGTACAAACATATTAGAAAAAAATAATTAAACAACAATGAAACTGACAGAGAGCGAGACATCATCTGAGAGAATAAAGCTATGTGAGCCCTGTGGGTGGAACCATCAGCCAAAACAGTGTCCAGCATATGGAATAATATGCAATGACTGCAGTAAGAGTTACCATTTTTCACGCTGTTGCAGAAGTAGAAAGAAAATAAAATGAGTAAATGCAGTGCTTGAAAATGAACGTGGGGAGTTTTACATAGATGTGTTTTGTGAAAATAAACAAAGTAAGAATGACTGGACTATTTCATTGCAAGTGAACCAAAACAACATTCTGTTTAAACTGGATACTGGAGCACAAGTAAATGTTCTTGCAGAATCTGAGTTTAATGCATTAAAGCCAAAAGCAAAGTTGCATCAGACAAATATAAAAGTGACTGGGTATTCAGGTGCAGACATTCCAGTTAAAGGAACATGTGTGGCAAAAGTATCATACAAAAAATAGTGTGCACACACTTTCATTTGTGGTGGTGCCAAGTAATGTACAGTCAATACTGGGTTTATCTGCCTGTGAGAGACTGAATTTGGTGAAAAGAGAGTTAGTCTTGGATAGTGACACAGAGTCAGAATACAGTGACTTGATGAAAAAGTATGAGGACTTGTTCAAAGGGCTTGGTTGTCTTCCAGGAGAGCACACAATTAAAATTGACAACACAGTGCCACCCATAGTACATCCATGTAGAAAAGTGCCTTTTGCATTACGTCATCATCTGAAAACAGAGCTTGGCAAAATGGAATGGCTAGGAGTCTTAAAAAAAATTGATGAACCAACTGAATGGGTCAGTTCACTTGTCATTGTTGATAAGAAAAAGTCTGAGGATTTGCTTAGAGACTTGAATTGAACCATTAAAAGAGAGCATTTCAAATTGCCTGCTCATCAAGAAATTATGTCAGTTTGCTAATGCAAAGTACTTTAGTAAATTAGATGCATCCTCTGGATTCTGGCAACTTAAACTAGATGAACCAAGTTCAAAGTTGTGAACCTTTAACACTCCTTTTGCCAGATATTGTTTTCTTCGGCTTCCGTCTGGAATTACATCAGCTTCTGAAGTGTACCATAAAACCATTCACATGCCATAAATTGAAGGAGTGGATACATCCGTGGACAACATTATTGTTTGGGGATCATCTAAACAAGAGCATGACGCCAGACTCAGACAAGTCTTAGAGGCAACACACAAGGAAACCTGAAGTTGAATAAAGACAAATGTCAACTAGGAGTGACTGAACTTTGTAGTGGTATCATCAGCAATGGGGGTGTATGTCCTGATCCATTGAAGGTTTCTGCTGTTGAGAACATGCCAAGTCCACAATGTAAAAAGATTCATAGTCAATTTCCCCCAAGCCATCAGACTCCTCAATACCCAGAGCCTGGACTGATACTTTACTGCCCTATTGTCTTGTTTGTTATTTATTGTAATGCCTGCACTGTTTTGTGCACTTTATGCAGTCCTGGGTAGGTCTGTAGTCTAGTGTAGTTGTTTTTGTTTCTCTCTCTCTCTCTCTTGTTTTTTACGTAGTTCAGTCTAGTTTTTGTACCTTGTCATGTAACACCACGGTCCTGAAAAACGTTGTCTCATTTTTACTATGCACTGTACATAGCAGTTATGGTTGAAATGACAATAAAAGTGACTTGACTTGAACTACGTGGTGAAATTTATACCCAATCTTTCAGAACAGCTTACTCCATTGAGGCAGCTAACAGAAAAGAAAAACGAATGGAACTGGAATCATGAACAGGAGAAGGTACGGCAAATTCTCAAGAAAGGTGCTCACCAAAGAACCTGTGTTGATATTCAATGATGCTGAGACACCATCAAAATCTCAGGTGATGCATCTCAAGCAGGCTTAGGGGCAGTATTACTCAAAAACATGATCAGGAGTGGCTACCAGTGGCATATGCATCCCGTTCATTATCCGATCCAGAAACAAAATATGCTCAAATTGAAAACTAATTGCTCAGTGTTATGTTTGCTTGTGAGAGATTTCATCAGTTTGTGTCAGGGCAATCTGTTGATGTTGAAACTAATCATAAGCCTCTAATCGCATTGTTTCACAAACCTTTAAGCAACAGTCCTTTGCGAATTCAGTGAATGATGATCAAATTGCAAAGATATGCATTGAATTTGTCATACACATCTGGAAAATTCATGTACACAGCTGACACACTTTCCAGAGCTCTGGATCCAACAACAAAAGACAGTCACTGGGATGCTGTTGATGTTCGGGCATTTGTTGATATGATCATAGAGACTGTACCTATGCTCCCAAAAAATTGGAACTGCTGTGTCTTGAGACACAATTCTCAGTCAGATAATCCAAGTGGTGATGGATGGATAGCCAGGTAATAGGCATGACTGTACCTCAGAAGGACAAGAATATTGGAACCACAGATCAGAAATTTCTATTGTGGATGGGATATTGTACAAAGATAGCAGAATTGTGACTCCTAAAAGTCTCCGAAAAGAAATGCTTGGGAAAATTCATGAAGGCCACCTAGGTATTGAACAATGTAAGAGAAGGGCATGGGAAGTGATGTTTTGGTCCAGGATGAATCATGAAATTGCAGAATTGGTGTCTCCTTGTCAGATATTCCTTAAATACCGTCCTAGCAACCCTAAGGAGCCATTGCATCCACATCCCAGTCCTCAGAGTCCTTATCAGAAGGTAGGTATTGATCTTCTTGTCGCTGACAACAAAGATTATCCATTAACAATGGATTATTGCTCGTATCCTTAAGTGTGTTGTCTGGGCAGAACAGCAGCAGAGAATATAATTACATGCATGAAATCAGTTTTTTCCAGACATGGTGTACCTGATGAAGTTTTCACGGACAATGGGCCACAATTCAATGGTGAACACGAGACATTTTGCTCGGGAATGGGACTTTGGGGCTTTGTTCATACAACAGAGAGTCCATTTTCCCCCCCAGTCCAATGGATTGGTTGAGAAGTCGGTAGGAATTATCAAGAAACTGATGCACAAAGCAAAAGACAGAGGAGGTGATTTTTATAAAGCTTTGTCAGCCTATCACAGTACTCCACTGGAATGTGGGTTTTCACCTGCTCAGCTCTTGATGGGATGCCGTTTGAGATCCAATCTGCCAATAGGTGAGAGCAGAGAGAAGTGAACAAGTGAAAAGGTGGAAAGATGAACACAAAGCAAAGCAGAAAACATACTTTGACAGGTGTTCTCATCCGTTACCTGAACGGCACCAAGGAGATGAAGTGAGAATACAGGACAAAATGAACACATGGACACAGAAAGCGACAGTACTTGAAGAAGCACAACCCAGATCAGACATGGTCCAAACAGAAGAAGCAGTGTGGAGAAGAAATTGCAAAGACCTCAAGAAAGAGCCAACTTCAGAGTTTCAGTTAACTGATGCAGACCAGACAAAACATGGAAATAATAATGAAACACAAGAACTGTGTGAACCACTTAGAAGGTTTACATGTGTTCATAAACCCTCAGAGAGACTGATAGAGACATATTATGCATTTGCTATGGTCAAAGTTGCTAATTGTTTTTCTCTTTAAGGAAAGGAAAATGAGATAGCATGTGTAAGTACGTGATTGGAGAGAGTTCTGAGAATGCGCAGAAATGATAGGTTTGGAAGAATGGCGCTGTAGGACACGTGGTTATTGCTGTAAATAAAAGTTCAATTCTTCCAGAATATGGTTCTTTATTAGAAACTCACAGTACATATTAATATAAAGAACATAACAAACACATTTCTTCATAAGATATTGTGGCATCTTTTTGGTATTTCACCACCTGTTTGAAGAGAATTAAGGATTGGGAAGCCTTGAAACAAAAAGATCAACATGAAAAGCTGTGTTTGGGCTAAAGGCCAAGTGTTATTACAGGACAGGAGAGTGGATAGATCTTCAGAATCAGAATCAGTTTTATTATTGGAGATATATGTCATGAAATTTGTTGTTTTGTGGCAGTAGTAGAGTGTAATACATTAAATGTAGTATAAATTACATTTTCATAAGATTAGCAGTGTTGATCATAAAATGATGCTGTTGAATTCTGAGCTGTAATCAACCTAATGAGCCAGCAACACCCAATTACCCTACTAACCTTTATGACTTTGGTCTTGATGAAACCCATGCTGTCAGAATCAGAATTAGGTTTAATATCACTGTGTAATTTATTGTTTACAACTGCAATAAGTCCCCAGGTTACAAACATCCAACCTACGGACATCTCATACTTACGAACAGCCTGCCACAAAGCCTATTACATTAAAAATCTTGAGTTAAATACAATAGTTCATAATAACAAACGTACACACTACTTTGTGAAGCTCAAGAAAACATTATGCGGCTTCAGCGGTTCATTGGCTCGAGGAAGGAGAGCACTGTCCGCCATTTTAAGTCAAATCATATTGCCGTTAACACTGCTGAGTGTGTAACTTTATATTTGGCTTAAATTTTTTTCTTAATTGCTCTTGTAACCATGTCTCTAAAGTGCAAATCTGATGCAAGTGCTGGTGATGCAACAAGGAAAAGGAAAACAATCACAATTGAAAATAAAGTGGAAATAATAAAGCCGTATCATTAAGGCATCTCTTCCCATTATTAGGAAGGCCAATGCAAAGGCTTGGCTTACTATTGCCATCTTTGAAGATTGGTTCTTGAACCATTTTGTCCCTGCTGTTGAACATTATTGTTTGGCCAAGAAAATTACTTTCAAGATTCTCCTTGTGCTTGACAATGCACCCAGACATCCAAGCACTTTAGATTACCTTCACCCCAATGTAAAAGTCATATTTTTACCCCCCAACACCTCATCGCTACTTCAGCCAATGGATCAGGGAGTCGTAGCCTCCTTTTCAGGGGTTTACAGCTGATGACATCGCTGAAGCCAGGCAAGCTGTGGTTAATATTAGTAATGAACTCTCCCTTTCTCTCTTCAGTACAGTACCGTATGTAGTTACTTTTATTATGACGTATTATTATTATGTACTGTATTATGTTTTAAATGTTTTAGTGTATTTGGAAGTTTTTCTTAAGTGTTTTATATGCATAGAAAAGTAACATATATACTAAGACAAACATGTGACTGACTGACACTAAATAAGAAATTACTACAAGTTCCGACTTACCTACAAATTCAGACTTAGGAACAGACCACATTTGTAACCCAGGGACTCTCTGTACAGTGCAATACTTAATTGAGAGTTTCACAAATGCACCAATCTCTGGCTAAAGAAATGCCTCCTCATCTCAATTCTAAATGGATTTCTCTCTATTCTGATAGAGTGGTTGTAGAGGAGATGTTTCCTGTGGACGGAGATTCAAAACCGATAACACAGCTTAGGATGGAGGGGTACCCTCTTAGAATGGAGATGAAGAGGAACTTCTTTAGCCAGAGAGTGTTGCATCTGTGGAATTCATTGACACAGAAAGCTGTGGAAGCCAATTTTTTTAATGTATATTTAAGGCAGAAGTTGATAGATTCTGCATGAAGGGCCACTGGAGCAAGCTGGAGTTTGGGGCTGAGACAAAAATTGGATTAGCCGTGATGAACTGGCAAAGTAGACATAATGGGCCAGATGACCTAATTCTGCTTCTATTTCTTATGACCTAATAGTGAGGTAGTGTTCATCAGCCATTCAGAAATCTGATGGTAGTTGGGAAGAAAGTGTCCTAGAATGTTGAATGTGCGTTTTCAAGCTCTGTGCCATCTCCTAGATGATCTTCCCCCTCCTCCACGGGCATTTTGGTATTTATAGATTCAGAGAACTGGATTTGTTTCAGATCTGTTGTTTAATCTGTTCTTCCCCTAAGACGTATAATCGACGTATGTTCCAATGTCATCCCACATTCCAAAGTCTGCTATTTAACCATTGTAAGTTATTTTGTAATGTGGTTTATGTAAGAGGGAATAAGTTGCAAGCAAATAAATGAGATAATGGGATTGCTGTAAAACCTAGTATAGATTAGATTTGCTGTTTGTCACATGTACATTGAAAAATACAATGAAATGACCAAAACAGACAATGTGTTGGGGTAGCCTGTAAGTGTGGGCATGCTTCTGGATATTAACATACCCTGCTCACAAATATCTAACCCTAGATCATACATCTTTAGAATGTGGGAGGAAACCAGAGAATTTGGAGCACGTGGTCATGGGAGGAATGTACAAAATCCCTACAGACAGTAGTGGGAATTTACATCTGGTCTTAAAGCTGGTGCTGTAAAGCTACCATGTGACCTAGATTCCATCCCTCTATGTCACATGGAAATATGAAGTTATGTAAATTGATAGATGCTACCCATTCTGTAGAATTTATTCAGCAGTCCGTAGTTCCTATTTTAAAATGATCACTAAAATACACTAATATTTCTATTAAATGCATTAAGTGGTTATATTTTAACTTTTAATGTAGACATACAACATGGTAACAGATCGTTTCAGTGCAACAAACCCATTCAATTACACTGATTTAACCAATCAACTTACTAACCCATTTTCTTTAATAAGTGATGAAGAAACCTGGAAGTAACCTATCCAGTCATGGGGAGAATATACAAACTCCAGGAACTGAACCCACCCAATGTCTCTAAATAAATAAATAATCTGTGAGACAGCTAGCCACTAGATGTTCATGAATTGATGAAAGAACTAATTAATGTTGCACTGTTGGTCTTTTGCATGTCAGTTGTTTGTTAGGGGCCACAGGTGAGTCCTGAGTTGGGTATCCTGTTTACCTAAAATAGGTGAAGCATGTTTCATTGACTCTCCAGGTGTAATGATTGCACAACCACTGTTAGGCTGGCCATTCAGGAGATCACTCACATATGGCTTTTCCCACAATACTGTGCCCATAGCAACACCTTCATGCGGTGTTACTGAGTTTGCTATGTCATGGCATGACCAAGTGTCTGGATGGGCAGGCTGGGCTCATCTGCCCACTTCAAACTCCAACTTCAAACCAAGGTAAATGGGACTCATTAGCCTTGCCAGGCTGTGTCTGGGAGAATGAAAACTCTGATACTCAACTTAAAGCTTTGCAGTTGCCGCATTTGTCACATCTCACTGTGCCATCATGTAATGTTCCCCAATTGGTCCGCAAGCACTGATTCTCACTATAAACATACCAGGTGGAAAGAAAAGTCCTATAGTGATGGAGATACTCCTCCTTGATCTTTACAAGAACTAGCCATCATCATCATCATATCTATTAGTGTTTGTGTGCAGTTCCTTTTTCAATTTTTTTCTGGAGTATTTTAATGTTCTGTGAATGTCTGTAAGAAAATTAATCTCAAGGAAGTATCTGGTGATGTATATGTTGTTTGATAATTTATTTTGAACTTTGCTGTTTGAACATTTCATCATCCAAAACAGTGTTTTTGTAGTTTTGTTGAAAAACATGTTGATTGAAAATGTTCCAAATTGTTTTGCTCTAGATCAGAAAAGAAGGAGGTCCCACATACTGATGGAACAGACAAGGTGAGTTCCCTAGCAGATTTTTGCTTTATTTGTTAAATTAACAACTAGATTTGCAAAAGTGTTGCAGTACTATCAGTTTGGTTGACAAGAAAGCTTTGGCTCAGTTTTTAAATTTCAGTGATCAAAGCCTCAGATTATTAATAAAACATCTATCCAATAGTAAGTAAAATATATAGAAAAATATCAATTCATTTCTTCTTGGTAGTGACATTGAAGAAAGATTTTAATTATGTAGTTGGAAGATCAGAACTATACTTTGCTGCAGGTATTAAATTCTGAGAGGCATTCGAGTCAACTTGTCTGTGATTCACCCCCATAGTACTTTCTTATCACCATTGTCCTCTGCCTCAGCAACGTTAGTGTGATACACATCTCTTTTACCATGAGACAGGTACCACTGTTGTAGTGAGATAAGAACCTCTATTAATGTAACATAAGTACTTCTATTGCATCAGGTTGGTGACCACTATTAACATGCAACAGGGGTTTCTGTTAAATCCAAGTGCAGAATTAAGTCATTTGTCCCTTGGGTCTGCCATTTTCCCTCAATCCCCTTCTCCCCATAACCTTTGAACCCTGACTAAACCAGAACCTGTCAACTTCTGTTTTAAATATATCAATGAATTCACCTCACAGTCATCTGTGGCAATGAATTCCACAGATTTACCACACTCTGACAAAAGATATTTCTCTACATCTCTGTTTTAAATGGGCATCCTTGTATTCTCAGGTTCTGTAGTCCTAAATTCCTCCACTATAACAAGCTTTATCTCCAGATTCACTCTGTCCAGGCCATTCAACATTTTATAGATCGCAATGAGATCCTATTCCTCTAAATTCCAATGAATACGGGCTCGGAATGCTCCTCACATAGTAACCTGTTTATTCTTGAAATCATTCTCATGAACCCTCTCCTATGTCAGCGCATTCTTTCTTATATAAGGGGCTGAAAATTGCTCACAATACTCCAAGTGGGGCCTCATCAACTTCGCTTTTATGTTCTTGTTTTCTCAAAATGAATTGTCATTACATTTTGCTTCCTCAACATCAACTCAACCTGCAAGTTGAAATCTTGCATGATGGCTCCCAGTCCATTTGCACATTGCATTTTTGAATTTTCTCAGTGTAGAAAATAATCTACAGTTCTATTCTTTCTACCAAAGTGCATGATGATACATTTTCCAACACTGCATTCCATCTGACACTTCAGTGCATGTTCTCCTAATTTGTCTGACCAAATTCAGCCTCCCTGCTTCCTCAAAACTACCTGCCCCTTCATTTTTCTGTGTGTTGTCTGCAAACCTATTTCAAAAAGCACTAAATTCCATTATTCATCATTGACATTGAAACATAGAAAACCTACAGCACAATACAGGCCCTTTGGCCCCCAAAGCTGTGCCAAACATGTCCCTACCTTAGAAATTACCTGGGGTTACCCATAGCCTTCTATTTTTCTAAGCATGTACCTACCCAGGAGTCTTTTTAAAGACCCTATTGTATTTGCCTCCACCGCCATCACCAGCAGCCCATTCCATGCACTCACCATGATCTGCATAAAAACTTAACCCTGACATCTCCTCTGTACCTACCTCCAAGCACCTTAAAACTGTACCCTCTCGTGACAGCCATTTTAGGCTTGAGAAGAAAACCTCCGACTATCCACACAATCAATGCCTCTCATCATCTTGTACACCTGTATCAAGTTATTTCTCATCCTCCATCACTCCAAGGAGAAAAGGCGAAGTTCACTCAACCTGTTCTCATAAGGCATGCTCCCCAATCCAGGCAACATCCTTGTAACTCTCCTCTGCACCCTTTCGATGGTTTCCACATCCTTCCTGTAGTGAGGCGACCAGAACTGAGCACAGTACACCAAGTGGGGTCTGACCAGGGACCTATATAGCTGCAACATTACCTCTCAACTCCTAAACTCAATCCCATGATTGATTTTCATTTTTAGAATCTTTTTATTGATACATTAAGAAATAAATTAGAAAAGCTAAAAGAAGATACGAGATTGCTTTGGTAAGTAAGGTGAAAATAAATCCAAAGGGTTTCTACAGTTATATTAATAGCAAAAGGATAGTGAGGGATAAAATTGGTCCCTTAGAGAATCAGAGTGGACAGCTATGTGTGGAGCCAAAAGAGATGGGGAGATTTTGAACAATTTCTTTTCTTCGAAATTCACTAAGGAGAAGGATATTGAACTGTGTAAGGGTAGGGAAGTTATAGAAACTATGACGATTGAAGAGGAGGAAGTACTGGAGCTTTTAAGGAATATAAAAGTGGATAAATCTCCGGATCCTGACGGGATATTCCCTAGGACCTTGAGGGAAGTTAGTGTAGAAATAGCAGGGGCTCTGACAGAAATATTTCAAATGTCATTGGAAATGGGGATGGTGCTGGAGGATTGGCATATTGCTCTTGTGGTTCCATTGTTTGATAAAGGGTTCAAAGGGTAAATCTAGCAATTATAGGCCTGTCAGTTTGATGTCACTGGTGGGTAAATAAATGGAAAGTATTCTTAGAGATGGTATATATAATTATCTGGATAGACAGGGTCTGATTAGGAACAGTCAACATGGATTTGTGCGTGGAAGGTCATGTTTGACAAATCACTGAATTTTATTGAAGAGGTTACGAGGAAAGTTGACGAGGGTAAAGCAGTGGATGTTGTCTATGTGGACTTCAGTAAGGCCTTTGACAAGGCTCTGCACAGGAGCTTTTGGTGTGCTGGCCTTTATAAATCAGAGCATTGAGTATAGGAGTTGGGATGTAATTTTAAAATTGTACAAGGTATTGGTGAGGCCGGATTTGGAGTATTGTGTACAGTTCAGGTCACCGAATTATAGGAAAGATATCAACAAAATAGAGAGAGTACAGGGTCGATTTACTAGAATGTTACCTGGGTTTCAGCACCCAAGTTACAGGGAAAGGTTGAACAAGTTAGGTCTTTATTCTTTGGAGCATAGAAGGTTGAGGGGGGGACTTGATAGAGGTATTTAAAACTATGAGGGGGATACATAGAGTTGACATGGATAGGCTTTTTCCATTGAGAGTAGGGGAGATTCAAACAAGAGGATATGAGTTGAGAGTTGGGGGCAAAAGTTTAGGGGTAACACAAGGGGAATTTCTTTACTCAGAGAGTGTTTGCTATATGGAATGAGCTTCCAGTAGAAGTGGTAGAGGCAGGTTCGGTATTGTCGTTTAAAGTAAAATTGTATAGGTATATGGACAGGAAAGGAATGGAGGGTTATGGCCTGTTTCCGTGCAGTAATTGAATGGTTATATGGTTATAATCTTCTACAGCTATAAAATGATACAAAACTTCAACAAGTTGATATATATATAATTAATAAAGATGAAGAAAAAAAATCAATAAAAGGATAATATATGCTATTAAAAATATTTTTATATAGAAAAGAAGGAATAAAGAGAACCCCAACTTACTAAAAAAAAGAAACCCCACTAACTACAAGAGAAGGAAAAAGAAAAAAGAAAAAAAAAGAAAAAGAAGAAGAAAAAAACCCTTTAGTAATCAACTGTCAACCCGGAAGTTCTCTCTCCAGCACTCATTGCTTGAGCACGTACAAACTATTTTTTCTTGTCATTATTCCCTAAACAATACAGCATAATAACTACCCATACATTGTATTAGGTATTATAAATAACTGAGAAATTACTTAAAAGTACAGGCAGTCCCTGGGTTATAAATGAGTTCCATTCCGAGTCCATCTTTAAGTCGGATTTAAAGTCGGAACAGTTATATCTGGTATTATTTAGCGTCAGTTAATCCAACGTTTGTCTTAGTATATAGTACTTTTTTTACCTTTCTATGCATATAAAACATCTAAGAAATGTATGTATTTCAATAATTAAACCACTGTGTTGCTTAGAAATAATTGTAGCTTTCATCAATTTCATCAGAGCCTTTCAAATGCTCCATTAAAATTGTTCCTAACATTGACCAATTGTAGCCTAAAGCTTTTCCAATGACCAATGGTTTTTCACTTCTTTCTGATCACTTTATTACTTCCATCTTATTTTCAATCGTGATTGTGATTATTTTCGTGAACAGAAACACTGCGGATTCAGAGCTGCAACACCAGGTCCTAATGTCCACTGCACAGAAACACATTAAATAAATTCTGGGTTCCGCTGGGTCCTAAAGACCACCACACTAATACATGTTAAATAAGGTACTTGAGCATCCACAAATTTTGGTATCCGTGGGGGGGTCCAGGAACCAATCCCTTGCGGATAAGGAGGGCCGACTATATTTGGCAGAAGAGACCCATCCTCTCTCAAAATCAAATCGAAGATCAAAAGTTCTACATCTAATTTTTTCCAAACTAAGATATAGCATTACTTGAGAAATCATTGAATTAATGTAGGGACAGAGGTATCTTTCCTTTTCAATGAAATAGCCCTTCTTGCCAATAATGTAACAAATGCAATTATATGTTGGTCTGATGATGAAATACCCTGAATATGTTGCGGAACTATTCCAAATAGAACAGTCAATGTATTATGTTGTAAATTAATTTTCAGAGCTTTAGAAATTCTAGAAAATAAATACTTCCAAAAAATTTTTTATGAAGAACATGACCAGAACATATGTGACAAAGTGGCTACTTCAGTTTTACACCTATCACAGTAGTTGTCTATATTAGGAAATATTTTGGATACTCCCCTTTGTTAATCCTTTGTTAAATAATAACAGTGAACAATTTTAAATTGAATTAAACAGTAATTGGAACATATCAAAGAAGAATTGACTATTTTCAACCAATTTTCGTTAATAAAGGTCATATTGTTCTCTCTCCCAATCTTGTTTAATCTTTAGTGAGAGGTTATCTTTTTGTAGTAAAAATAAATTATAAATTCTACCAATGGAACCTCTTACAAAAGGATTCATATTCAAAATAGTATCCAACAAATCAGATTCTTGCATATATAGAAACTTAGATAAGTATTTTTGGAAAAAATGTCTAACCTGAAAATATTGCATTATGTGTATGAGAGAATAATATTTGCTAATTAACTCTTCAAAAGTCATCAATCGACCATCACAAAATAAATCTGCTAAAAAACGGATCCCTTATTTCTCCACCAGAGAAAAATGGGTTTGATTATTGAAGGTTTAAATAAAAATTTTTGATATAAAGAGTTTAAATTGTTTAAAATTTTTAAAATTGCGAAACTGAAATCAAATCTGTAAGGACTGTTTGATAACAGGATAGAGATTTAAATTTGGAATTTTAGAGAGTTGTAAAGGTAATGGAGCTCCTAATAATGAGGTTAAATGAAATTGTTTGATAGCTTTTAATTCCAAATCAATCCAAGCTGGTTTTTGGATGTTATCGAGTCAATGTATCCAAAAACATAATTGCTGAATATTAACAGCCCAATAATATAATCTTAAATTAGGAAATACAAGTCCAATATCTTTTTAAGATTTTTGTTAATTCTTGGTCTTTTATTGTTCCAAATAAAGGATAAAATAATAGAGTCAATTTGATCAAAAGATTTTTAGTTAAAAAGATAGGTATATTTTGAAAATTATATAAAAATCTGGGTAAAATTATCATTTTCATGGCATGGAATTTTTCTTTAGAGTGTAAGAGGTTGAGGGGGGACTTGATAGAGGTATTTAAAATTATGAGGGGGATAGATAGAGTTGACTTGGATAGGCTTTTTCCATTGAGAGTAGGGGAGATTCAAGCAAGAGGACATGAGTAGAGAGTTAAGGGGCAAAAGTTTAGGGGTAAAACGAGGGGGAACTTCTTTAAAAGTGGTAGCTGTGTGGAACGATCTCCCAATAGAAGTGGTAGAGGCAGGTATGATTTTGTTGCCTTTTTTAAAATTGTATAGGTATATGGACAGGAAAGGAATGGAGGGTTATGGGCTGAGTGCGGGCCAGTGGGACTAGGTGAGAGTAAGCATTCAGCACGGACTAGAAGGGCTGAGATGGCCTGTTTCCGTGCTGTAATTGTTATATGGTTATATAGATGCGACCTATTAAACCTATTAAAGTGTAAGTGGGTTCCATCTAGAAAATAATTGTTTCATAGAGTCCATTAAAGGAACTATATTAGCTTTATAAAGCTCCTTATATTTTTTAATAATTATAATACCTAAATATTTAAAAGAATTAACAATTCTAAATGGAATATTGTTACATATAAAAACAGGAGCATTTAATTGAAACAATTCACTTTTATTTAAA
This sequence comes from Hypanus sabinus, assembly GCF_030144855.1. Lineage (NCBI taxonomy): Eukaryota > Metazoa > Chordata > Chondrichthyes > Myliobatiformes > Dasyatidae > Hypanus > Hypanus sabinus. Next base: position 39,317 of record NW_026781342.1, read on the forward strand.
TTTATATCCTGAAAAATTAATCCTGAGATTAGGAATAGATTCTTCAGGATTTGAAATATAAACCAAAAGATCATCTGTGTAAAGATGTACATGTAGCTCCCTGGTAATCCTCAGACTTGTTCAGCTCGCTTCCATCTAGGGGGAGCAGCCTTCGGCCCCAACAGACTGGATAATCAGCTTGTGTAGATGCTGTGTGATGTCCCCAACACGCCAAATAACAGACAGTACGCCATATGCGATTAAATGATTACACTTTATAGATCTTACTGGAACTATGTACTTAATAGAGATAAAATATAAAAGGAAAAGAAAAGCGCCAATATTGTCAAAGTCCAACCACTTCATGCACAACTGTTGGTGCTCAGTTAACAAAGACTTCTCGCTACCATTTGATCCCCTCTGACCTCCTTGACCCACTGCCTGGGACCAACAATGGTGGTTGACCAGACCCTCCACAGGAATCTGTCCTTGTCTCCTCCCCTCACTGAAACCCTGGGCCTGGGACCCCCGCTCGGGGTCGGTTCCATTGCCCAGCTTATAACATCGCGTCTTCTCCCTCTAACCCCCTCGCACTGTCTCCCCCAAAGCTTGCCTAAGACTAGCTTACAGAACCACAAGAAAGAATAACTTCTATCCCAATTGGTTAACAAATTAATGCAATTCTTTTTATCAGCAATTATAACCCAAACAAGCTGCGAGAGAAAGCGCTCTCTCACCAGTTACCATAACAAAGAAGCATTTTTACTTTTAACAAACAAGGGAAGCCATTTTGATTAACATACATAGTAACATAAAGAAGGAAGAAACCCCCTTACATATAATCCCATATAGAGAGATACCATGAATATTTTTAGCTTCGTGGAGTGTTATGGCCAAAGGTTCCAGTACAAGATTAAATAATAAAGGCCTTAACGAACATCCCTGTCTATTACCTCATGAAAGTGAAAAAATAGAGGACCTAAGATTATTAGTAATAACAGTAGCAGTAGGATTTTTATAGATCATTTGAATCCACCTGTTGAAATTATGACCAAAAGTAAATCTTTCTAATACCTTAAACAGATATGTCCACTCAACTCTATCAAATGCCTTTTCTGCATTGAGAAATAACACATTGGGGTTTCTTAGATAGTGATGAATATTTAATGTTCATCAGTCTCTGAACATAGAGAAAGAGTAAATAAAGCTTTAATAAAGCGTGTTTGATCCATAGCAATAATTTCAGTTTAATAATTTCCAAACAGTTAGTCTTTATCTTAGAGAGAATTTTTGTGTCCACATTTACTAATAAAATAGGTCTATATGATGAATATTTAGTAGGATCTTTATCTTTCTTAAGGATTTTGGAAACAGAAGTTCCATTAAAGGAAGAAAGATTCATGAAATATTGCCAAGAGATATGGAGAAAGTAATTTTTCAAATTTTTTATAAAATCCTACAGAATAACCATTAAGTCCAGGAGCTTTACTTGATTGCATTGACAACATAGCTTTCTGAATTTCATGCTCAGTAATTGGAGCATCAAGCATCTATTGATCATCAACAGTAATTTGAGGAAATTTAATCATGTAAAACATTCATTTTGGAGGAATCCACAGGAAATTGAGATTTATAAAGATCAGAATAAAAATCCTGAAAGATATTAACATCTTCATGGTTACTTACTATATGCCCATTCTCTTTATTAATCTTCAATATTTGTCTTTTAGCTCTAGCTGCCCTTAATTGGGAAGCTAAGGGTTTACTATTTTTATCTCCAATTTACTTTTCAACTTAAGCAAATATCCTTCAATAGGATAAGTTAATAATAAGTTATATTGTGATTGTAATTCCACTCTTCATTTAAACAAAACAACATTTGGAGAGGTTGCATTGATGTTTAGAAACGTTGCTTAGAAATTTTATCTAATTCCATTCTTCTCTTTCTTCAGCTTAGCTATATACAAAATAATCTGACCACATAAATAAGCTTTTAATGAATCCCAAATCACTAACTTTGAGACATTTCCTGTATTATTAAAAAGAAAAAAGCTCTTTTATCTGAGTTTCAATAAACTTAACAAATTCTGAACTTTGTAACAAATGTTCTGGAAAATGCCAAAGTGGTCTTGTAGAAGCAACTTCTTTCAGTTCAAATATTAAGTTTAAAGGAGTGTGATCAGAGATAAAAATTGCATCATATTCACATTTCTGAACATTAAATAGGAGTCGAGGGTCACATAAAATAGTCGATCCTTTATTATGAACATGAAAAAATTCTCTATCGCTAGGATGCATATGTCTCCAAGCTTCAATTAAGCCATTATCAATTAGAAAGGAATTAATAAGTGATTCAGAACAATTAGGGAGTTTATGTTTGGATGATGACTTATTCATTAGAGGATTTAAACAAGTATTAAAATCACCACCCATTAATAATATATATTCATTTAGATCAGGTAATAAAGCAAAAACAGCTTTAAAAAATGGAAGGATCATCAATATTTGGTCCATATATATTAACCAAAACCATTTTCCTGGTGTAAATTGTTCCTTTAACAGTCAAAAATCTACCATTAATATCAGCTATAATAGGTTAAAAGGAATATTGGAATCAATAAAAAAAGAAACACCTCTAATTTTACTTTGAGAATTTGCATGAAACTGAGGATCCTTCTAATATTTAAAAAAACAATTTTTATAACATAACCTAATATGCGTCTCTTGTGCAAAGGTTATATCAGGTTGGAATCGGTTAATAGCTTTAAATATTTTCTTGCACTTAACAAGATGATTCCAACCACGAACATTCTGACTTAAAACATTTAACTGTTTAAATGTCGTCATGAGACTTTGTACCTAAAAATAGTAGCTAGATGCATGTCAGGATAAGGTGGTTGAGAATGGCAGAGATGAACAACAATAATAATTTGCATATTCTCTGGAATTCCATAATGGGGATAAAAAATAAGAAAAGAAAAAAGGAAAAAGCCCACCCAAACTACAAAGCCCAGAAATAAATTTATATCGATTGATGCGAACCCCAAAGAATGCATAAAAAGCAATTATAAACTCCACCTGCCTGAATAAAAAGTAAAAATGAAAAGGGTAATCTCTATCTCCCTCTTCTGGATATACAACTCATTACAGTGGATATATAGTTCATTACAACTGAGCTAAAGAAAACAGTTATTAGACATGACCTTTAGTTTTGAAAATAGCCTTCATAATATTAAATAAGGAAAAAAAAGTCCAAAAAAAATTCTTGATTTATTTGCTCAGAAGAAAAACAATTGCCATCTTTAAATGATCAAATCTATCTTTAAAGCGTAAAGAAACCCAGATAATTACTTAAAAGTTCTTAACAAAAGCTGACGAAGCAAAACAGCAATTAGTTCATTTAAATGTTGCAAACAGAAAAACAAATTCTAGATGGTTCAGAGTTATCTACAGTCTTTTGACAGTTCTCTTTTGACTTTTGAGGTTAAAACCATCCAAACCAGACTGTTCCAGAGCTAAAAGTACATTTTAAGATAAAGACTTTCCAGGCCCATCAAATCTTCCAATTTCATCACTCCTCACGTCGCAAGGTAATCAAACAGTTGTAAATCATTCAAACTTTAGGCTTCAGACTCGTCAGGGAGAGAATTAATAAAACGTTGTGCTTCTGCTGGGTCGTCAAAAATACGAACCCCAGAATTTTTGACGAAAAGCCTTAATTTAGCTGGGTATAGGAGAGATGGGTACAGCTGTCTTTGATAAGCCATACACATAATGGCAGCAAATCCAAAACATTTCTGAACAATTTCTTGTGGAAAATCTTTGAAGAAGCAAATTTCAGAGCTTTGAAATTGAAACAGCCTTTGTTTTCTTGCAAGCTTAATAATACGGTCTTTGTCTCTGAAACGAGGAAAATGCACGAACAAAAGGTGGTTTTTACCTTGACCCAAGGATTTTAAAATGCCGACTCTATGAGCCATTTTGATCTCCGGTGGTTGTAGGCAAGCCTCCGGAAATAAAGATTGAAACATTTTAGCAAAATAATCCAGAGTGTCAGTGGATTCTGATTTCTCTTTCAGTCCAACAATTCGAATACTGTTTTGATGGGAGTGAGCCTCCAAATCCACGATCCGTTGTTGAGCCTTTTCCAAACGAGAAATTTCAGCAGCATTTTGACTAACGTCTTTAAGATCAAGGCTCAAAGAGTCACTTTTTCCCTCCAAAGGGAGAAATCTTTCTTTTAGTTGAGTTATTTCAGCAACGATATAGCTGATTTGAGACTCTAATCTATTTACCCAGGGTGGCTCCTCTGAAGTCTCGTCAGCTTTTTTAAGCTTACCGTTGCCTGCTTCAGGATTCCTTTTGGAGCTTCTGAGGTTAGACATAATTATAACTGTCGCTGTACAAGATCCGACTGAATAAAGTTGAAATTTCAAAATTTAAGTTGGGAAAGGGCGAGACTAAAGACAGAGAGAAACTGTGTCTTACGTGTTCAGTCAGGAGGCGGAGTCCAATACACTGTATGCCTTCTTAACCATAGAATCATCCTCTGCAGCAGCTTTGAGTGACATGTAATTGAAAAAGAAGAGGTTCCATCACCAATCCTTGTGGAACACTACAGCACAGTACAGGCCCTTCAGCCCTCCATGTTGTGCCAACCCATATAATCCTTAAAAAAAAACTAAACCTATACTACCCTATAACCCTCTATTTTTCTTTCATCCATCTGCCTGTCCAAGAGCCTCTTAAAATACCCCTTATGTTTTAGCCTCCACCACCATCCCTGTCAAATCATTCCAGGCACTCACAACCCTCTGCGTAAAAAACTTACCACTGATGTCTCCCCTAAACTTCCCTCCCTTAATTTTGTACATATGCCCTCTGGTGTTTGCTATTGGTGCCCTGGGAAACAGGTACTGACTATCCACCCTATCTATGCCTCTCATTATCTTGTAGACCTCTATCAAGTCCCCTCTCATTCCTTCTACACTCCAATGAGAAAAGTCCCAGCTCTGCTAACCTTGCTTCATATGACTTGTTTTCCAATCCAGGCAACATCCTGGTAAATCTCCTCTGCACCCTCTCCATAGCTTCCACATCCTTCCTATAATGCGGTGACCAGAATTGAACACAATACTCTAAGTGCGGTCTCACCAGAGATTTGTAGAGTTGCAACATGACCTCTCTACTCTTGATCTCAATCCCCCTGTTAATGCAGCCTAGCATCTCATAGGCCTTCTTAACTACCCTATCAACCTGCGCAGCGACCTTGAGGGATTTTTCATCCACACTCTTAAGTAACTGACCATTAATCCTGTACTCAGTCTTCTGGTTTGTCCTTCCAAAATGCATCACCTCACACTTAATCGGATTGTCCCTTTATTCCCACACTCTTGGCAATGAGCCATTGCATTTTCTATGCTGGTATCTTTCCTGAAATACCATGAACTGTTAATGTGTGAGGAGCTCTGGCCCTGAACTCATTGGAGTTTAGAAGACTTAGGGGGGTGGTGGGCATAGGGTGTTGGAACTGAAACTGAAAGGCCTATATGGAATGGTTGGTGAGGATATTTCCTATAGTGGTTGAGACCAAATACCACAGCCTCTGTATAGAAGGATGGCCATTTAGAACAGAGTTAAAAAGGATTTTATTTCTCAGCCACAGGGTGTTGAATCTGTGGAATTCATTGGGTATATTTAAAAGAGCTGCTAATGGGTTTTTGATTAATCGAAGGTTACAGGGAGAACGTAGGACAATGGGGTTGAGAGGAATAGTGAATCAACCCTGATGGAATAGGGAACAGTCATGATTGGCCGAGTGACCTAAATCTGCTCCAATATCTATGTCTAGAACTTCAACCAAATCACAACATGACATTACTGTTACTGTTGGGAATTACGTTGTAAACTAGTCACAATATCTTGTGTCATCAGAATCTAATTACAAATGCTGCCTCCAGAATGTATAATAAGTTCAGCTGAAGTTTGAGAGTTATAAAGAGAGAGATTCAAATAAATGGCTTTAGCTTGCAGACTAATCACATCTTTACTACAATTAGATTTGGGTAGTATGTATGATTTTTTTTCAACAAAGCATATGCATTTTTCAGCTTCAGCATATTTTGATTACTGTAGGAATAGTATATGGTCAATGGTGTTACTACTGAAGTTATGAAGCCATTAAAGTCTGACAGCTTTTGTAGTCAACTGAGTTGGCACAAGAATAGAGATCTTTATTCATTTATGCCACATGTAGTTAAAATCTAAAGTCTTGCTAAACATGCTGACCTGAGTGTCTATTGTTCTGTCTGCTCAAAGTTTCTTAGGCTGACACTCTCTTTATTTGGGCGCAATGAGGACACTGGACAAATAATGTTTCATTGATTTTTGCAACTATCAGACCAGTGAAACTTGGGGTGCCCAGGTCTGTAATATCAGGGACTCACCCATCTTGTGTTTTTGCATACTGCAGGCTAACAGTGTCCGGTATCTGCGGTGTCCCGCTGCAATGACAGTAATGCATTTGGGAAAATTTCTCCGGAATAAAATGGACATTCCCAGCAATTTTCGAGTAAGTTTATAATGGGTGGGGGAAGGAACAAATTAAATTGAAATATATTTTCCGTATCTTGTCTTTATTGAAACTATCTTCCTTGATTCTAGATTGATGTTATGTACGAAGATGAACCCCTCAAAGATTACTACACACTTATGGATATAGCTTATATTTATACATGGAGACGGGTAAATAACTCTTTTGTTGTGGGTATGGAATACTTTGGTGGTTCTTTCAGGATATATTTGAGACTCCGGGTATGTTCATATATACACATTTATGTACAGTTCATTTACTGGGTGTGTTTATAACTATTGGTGAAGTCATTTACTATCACATGCATAAGTACACAGAGGTATTTCTTCTTCTTATGCCAATCTGGGACATAAACCACTGACAGAAGCTCATCACACTTTCGTGTTGTCCAAGGTGTAGAAATTTCTTGAACCACCAGTCCCCCTTCCCATTTCCTTCTCTCACCTTGTCTCTTTGCCTGCCCAAGAGGCTCCCTCTGTTGCTCCTCCCCCTCGTTCTTTCTTCCTTGACCTCTTCTGTCAAACTCCCCCTTCTCTAGTTCTCTTTCACTAATCAATCCAGCTCTGTAATTCATGATTCCCACCCCTCCCAGTTTCACCTATCATCTTGAAATTCTTCCCATCTCCCCACTTTCTTACTCCAGCCTTTTAGTAAATGTAGAAAACCTACAGCACAATACAGGCCCTTCGGCCCACAAAGCTGTGCCGAACATATCCCTACCTTAGAACAACCTAGGCTTGACCACAGCCCTCTATTTTTCTGAGCTCCAAATACCCATTTAGGAGTTTCGCCCTCCACCACCGCCGCTGGCAGCCCATTCCACACACTCACCACTCTCAGTGTAAAAAAAACTTACCCCTGATATTTCCTTTGTACCTACTTCCAGGCACCTTAAAACTTTTCCCTCTCGTGCTTATCATTTCAGCCCTGGGGAAAGCCTCTGACTATCCACACAGTCAATGCCTCTCATCATTTTGTACCTCTATCAGGTCACCTCTCATCCTCCATCACTCTGAGGAGAAAAGGCCGAGTTCACTCAACCTATTCTCATAAGGCACGCTCCCCAATCCAGGCAACATCTTTGTAAATCTTCTCTGCACCCTTTCTATGGTTTCCACATCCTTCCTGTAGTGAGGTAACCAGAACTGAGCACAGTACTCCAAGTGGGGTCTGACCAGGGTTCTATACAGCTGCAACATTACCTCTCGGCTCTTAAACTCAATTCCACGATTGATGAAGACACATGCACCGTATGCCTTCTTAACCATAGAGTCAAATTGTATACCAGCTTTGAGTGTCCTATGGACTTGGACCCCAAGATCCCTCTGATCCTCCACACTGCCAAGAGTCTTACCATTAATACTATATTCTGCATCATATTTGACCTACCAAAATGAACCACCTCACACTTACCTGGGTTGAACTCCATCTGCCACTTCTCAGCCCAGTTTTGTATCCTATCAATGTCCTGCTTTAACCTATGACTGCCCTGTACACTATCCACAATACCCCTAACCTATCTGTCATCAGCAAACTTACTAACTCATCCCTCGACTTCCTCAAGTCATGTATAAAAATCACAAAGAGTAAGGGTCCCAGAACAGATCCCTGAGGCACTCCACTGGTCACCAACCTCCATGCAGAATATGTCCCGTCTACAACCACTCTTTGCTTTCTGTAGGCAAGCCAATTCCGGATCCACAAAGCAACATCCCCTTGGATCCCATGCCTCCTTACTTTCTCAATAAGCCTTGTCTGGGGTACCTTATCAAATGCCTTGCTGAAATCCATATCTATGGCTCTACCTTAGTCACATCCTCAAAAATTTCAATCAGGCTCGTAAGGCAAAACCTGTAATTTCTTGGGCTACCTCTACTCCCTTTCTTGAATAAGGGAACAACATCCACAACCGTCCAACCCTCCGGAATCTCTCCTGTCCTCATTGATGATGTAAGGATCATTGCCAGAGGCTCAGCAATCTCCTCCCTCACCTCCCACAGTAGCCTGGAGTACATCCCGTCCGGTCCCAGTGACTTTTCCAACTTGATGCTTTCCAAAAGCTCAGGCTCATCCTCTTTCTTAATGTCTACACGCTCAAGCTTTACAATCCACTGCAATTCAACCCTGCAATTGCCAAGGTCCTTTTCTGTAGTGAATACTAAAGTATTCATTAAGTACCTCTGCTGTCTCCTCTGGTTCCATACAAACTTCTCCATTGTCACACTTGATTGGTCCTATTTCTCTCACGTTTTATCCTCTTGCTCTTCACATTCTTTAAAATGCCTTGGGGTTTTCCTTAATTCTGCCTGCCAAGGCTTTCTCGTGGCCCCTTCTGGCTCTCCTAATTCATTCTTAAGCTCCTTCCTGCTAACCTTATAATCTTCTAGATTCATATCATTACTGAGTTTTCTCCAATTCTGATGAAGGTCTCCACCCAAAATGTTAACTGTACTTTCTTCAATAGATTCCGCCTGGCCTATTGAGTTCTTCCAGTACTTTGTGCGCATTGCTTGGATTTCCAGCATCTGCAGATTTTCACTTCTCTGGGATCTCTTATATTGGTCAGGGAGATTGGGCCTTGATTAACTTTTCCCTTGAGAAGTCAGCACCTCAGGCAGCATGGCCTTCCCTCAGCATCACATTCCATTGTTGGACAGAGTGTAACACTGCACATTTCTTCTGTCCTTTTACAACAAAAAGAACTATACAGCATTTTCATGTATAGGCAAACATTCAACACAATTGTATACTCCCTGTACAATGTAAACCCCTTTTGTAATGAGAGCTGGCTTCTATGCAGTCTCAGCTATTCAAGGCTTGGTGCTCAGGTAATTCTCGGGTGATCTGAGCGGCAGGGAAAAAAGAAAAACACACCAAGGGATATTGCAGTCCTTGGTGTATGGTCCCTATTGATAGGAGGATTGTTGTTCTTGTGTGTGAACATAGGATCTGGGCCGGTTGCCAAGCCAAAGGCCCAGGCATTGGATTGGTTTGAACTGTGCGTTCAGAATCACTAACTTTGTCACATGCTTTCACATCCTGTGTTCAATTACTTAATCTGCATAAAACATGTTGCCTATATAATTTGTACTGTGCTGATTCATGTGAATCTATTCTTTTCTCTGGTCGAATAACATGGGGGCCCACAGAACAAGTACAGGTGCAGGCCTTATCTGAATTCACCTTTTAAAGCTGAAACCTATTTGTCAACCCAACGCAGCCAAATTATCCGAACAATTATGTTACTTTGTGCCTGGTGCACCATCAATAACCCTCGGAGATGTGAGGTGAGAGATAGGCTTTTATTAGCTGGAAGAGAGCACAATCAGCAGCAAGAGACCATCTCACAACATCCTGGAGACTGAGGGAGGAGCAGTGCCTCCAATCGCCTTTATACCGGGGTCTGTGGGAGGAGCCACAGGAGCAGTCAGCAGAGGGGCGTGTCCAGACAGGTATATGTAGTTCACCACAGTGCCCTCACTGAATATTTTATAAATTCAAATGCTGTAAATCCAGGTCAACACACAAAAAATGCTGGAGGAACTCAGCAGATCAGGCAGCATCTATGGAGATGAATGAACAGTCAACATTTCAGATCAAAACCCTTTAACCAGAGTCTGATTATTTTATAGGAGTTAACATGCAAAACTTGCATATTCTGTAAAATTTAAAGTTCCTGGGTTTAGATGGGATGCTAAATATGCCACATATACAGAACAGCTGATCCTTGACAATATCCTAACTCAGCTAGTATTAACCCAAATGCTGTCCAATCAGTCTCTTCCTCTCAACAGCTCTCACTTTCCCACATATAACATCAATTGTTGACATAGCTGGATTTATTGATCCCACTAAGGTTGTTGTGAAAAGCTGATACTAAACTAAAATTCTTTAAATCCTCAAGTTTCAGTGCAACTGGATAGGCATTGTGACCACAACTTAAGTATGTGCATGCGCATGTGATACGTGTGTATGCATGTGTGTTTATAGCGGGTATTTGTGAAACTAGACCCATGATATTCTGCCAACCTTTTCACCTACTTTAAGATCATTCTAACCCTTCTCTCCTATATAGCTCCTATGGCATTTCATTTTTCTTTCAACCATGTGCCTTAGTCTCTTATATATACCTAATGTGTGTGTGTGTGTGTGTGTGTGTGTGAGTTGGTGAGTCTGTATGTGCGTTGTGGGTATTTCAATGTGTGTTGGTGGGTGTGTGTATATATTGGTATGTGTGTGTGTTTGTGTGTGTTGGGTGTGTGTGTGAGTTGGTGAGTGTACGTGTGCATTGGTGTGTGTGTGTATGTCAATAGACAATAGGTACAGGAGTAGGCCATTCGGCCCTTCGAGCCAGCACTGCCATTCACTGTGATCATGGCTGATCATCCACAATCAGTACCCCGTTCCTGCCTTCTCCCCATATCCCTTGACTCCACTATCTATAAGAGCTCTATCCAACTCTCTCTTGAAAGCATCCAGAGAATTGGCCTTCACTTCCTTCTGAGGCAGAGCATTCCACAGATCTACAACTCTCTGGGTGAACAAGTTTTTCCTCAACTCTGTTCTAAATGGCCTAACCCTTATTCTTAAACGGTGGCCTCTGGTCTGGACTCACCCATCAGCGGGAACATGCTTCCTGCCTCTGGCGTGTCCAATTCCGTAATAATCTTATATGTTTCAATCAGATCCCCTCTCAGCTTTCTAAATTCCAGTGTATACAAGCCCAGTTGCTCCAGTCTTTCAACATATGACAGTCCCACCATCCCGAGAATTTACCTCGTGAACCTACACTGCACTCCCTTAATAACAAGAATCAAATTTGGAGATCAAAACTGAACAAGATACTCCAGGTGTGGTCTCACCAGGGCCCTGTACAACTGCAGAAGGACTTCTTTACTCTTATACTCAACTCTCCTTGTTATGAAGGCCAACATGCCAATAGTTTTCTTCACTGCCTGCTGTACCTACATGCTTACTTTCAGTGATTGATGAACAAGGACACCTAGATCTCGTTGTACTTCCCCTTTTCCTAACTTGATTCCATTTAGATAGGAATCTGCCTTCCTGTTCTTGCCACCAAAGTGGATAAACTCACATTTATCCACATTAAACTGCATCTGCCATGCATCTGCCCACTCACCCACCCTGTCCAAGTCATCCTGCATTCTCCTAACATCCTCCTCATATTTCACAGCTTTGTGTCATCTGCAAATTTGCTATTGTTACTTTTAATCCCTTCAAAATCATTAATGTATATTGTAAATAGCTACAGTCCCAGCACCGAGCCTTGTGGTACCCCACTAGTCACTGTCTGCCATTCTGAAAGGGATCTGTTAATCTCTACTCTTTGTTTCCTGTCTGCCAACCAATTTTCTTCTATGTCAGTACCCTACCCCCAATACCACTTCTCTCCCCTTTCTTGATCTCTCGGTCTCCATCTCTGGAGATAGACTGTCCACTGACATCTTCTAGAGACCCACTGACTCCCATAACTACCTTGATTATACCTCTTCCCACCCTGCTAAATGCAAAAATGCCATTCCCTATTCCCAGTTCCTCCCTCTCCGCTGCACCTGCTCCCAGGATGAGGCTTTCCGTTCCAGGACTTCTCAAATATCCTCTTTCTTTAAGAATCATGGTTTCCCTTCTGCCATCATCAATGATGCCCTCACCCGCATCTCCTCCATTTCCTGCACTTCAGCCCTCACCGCATCCTCCTGTCACCACGACAGGTACTGTGTTCCCAATGTCCTCACCTATCACCCCACCAGCCTCCGGATCCAGTATATTATCCTCCGCAACTTCCGTCACCTTCAACAGGACTCCACCACTAGGGACATCTTTCCCTCTCTACCCCTCTCCGCTTTCCACAGGAATCGTTCCCTCCGCGACTGCCTGGTCCACACGTCCCTCCCCACAGATCTCCCACCTGGTACTTATCCCTGCAAGCGTAAGTGCTACACCTGTCCCTACACCTCCTCTCTTACCACCGTTCAGGGCCCCAGACAGTCCTTCCAGGTGAGGCAACACTTCACTTGTGAGTCTGTCGGGGTAATCTATTGCATCCGGTGCTCCCGGTGCGGCCTCCTCTCCGTCGGTGAGACCCGACACAGATTGGGGGACCGCTTCGTCAAGCACCTCCGCTCCGTCCGTCACAACAGACAGGATCTCCCGGTTGCCACTCATTTCAACTCTGCTTCACATTCCCATTCGGATATGACCATACATGGCCTCCTCTACTGCCATGATGAGGCTAAACTCAGGTTGGAGGAGCAACACCTCATATACCGTCTGGGTAGCCTCCAGCCCCTTAGTGTGAACATCGAATTCTCCAACTTCCAGTAATTCCCTCCCTCTCCCTTCCACCATCCCATCTCTACTCTTGTCTTCTCTTCTAGTTGATCACCTCTCATGATTCTGCCCTCCTCTGCTACCCATAGTGCTTTCCCTTAATTCCTCCTTCACCTCTCCAGCCTATCCTCTCCCTGCTTCCCCTCCCCCACCCCTTGATTTTTCCTCTGATTGGTTTTCCACCCTCCCCTCACCTTCTTTATAGGGCCCCTACCCCCTCCCTCTTCAGTCCTGACGGTCTCGACCCGAAACGTTGATTGCTCCTTTCAACAGATGCTGCCTGACCTGCTGAGTTCATCCAGCTTTTTTGTACGTCTTGATTTGACCACAGCATCTGCAGTGTACTTTGTGTTCCCAATACCATGTACCCTAATTTTGCCCACTAATCTCCTATGAGGGACCTTATCAAAGGCTTTCTGAAAATCCAGGTACACTACATCCACTGGCTCTTGCTTGACCATTTTCATAGTTACATCCTCAAAAAATTCCAGAAGATTAGTCAAGAATTTCCCCTCCGCAAATCCATGCAGACTTGGACCGATCCTGTTACTGCTATCCAAATGTACTGCTATTTCATCTTCTATAATTGACTCCAGCATCTTCCCCAGCACTGATGTCAGGTTAACTGGTCAATAATTCCCTGTTTTCTCTTTCCCTCCTTTCTTAAAAAGTGGGGTAACATTAGCTACCCTGTAATCCTCAGGAACTGATCCTGAATCTATAGAACATTGGAAAATGATTACCAATTACCAAATGATTACTCAACACCATTTTCTGCCTGATGTGAATTTACTTCAGTTCCTCCATTATCCTAGGTCCTCTGGCCACTATTACATCCAGGAGATTGTCTCTGTCTTCCCTAGTGGTCTGTGTGTGTGTGTGTTAATTTCTGTTTGTATGTATGTGTTGGTGTGTTTGTGTTTGGATTTGTATGCATTGGTGTGTGTGTGTGTGTGTGTGTGTTCCTGAGTGTGTTGCTATGTGTGTGTGTGTGTCTGACTGTGTGTTGGTGAATGCATGTATGTATGTTGTGGTGTGTGTGGGTTGGTGTATGAGTTAGTGTTGGTGTGTCTGTGTGTGTTGGTGTGTGCATGTGTGTATTGGTGAGTGTTTGTATGTGTGTGCATTGGTGTGTGTTTAGGTGTATATGTGTGTGAATGAAAGAGAGACAGCCATAAATCTGATAATCTGCAGATTCTGGTAACCCAGAGCAACACTCACAAACACTCAGGGAAAGAAAATGATAACTAGAGAGAGAAAGAGAGATGTGTATGTATGTTCACCTTGCATACATATGGTGATCATGAGAAAAACTCTCCGTTATCTGGGCATCTAATAATAATCAGTGAGGACCCAAAGGTAATCGCTATTTGGCTACTCATTGCTGGGATACTGTAAAGTAATGTGGCATGTGGGAGTGGGGTGAAGATAAGAGCTGATCTTTTCCATTAAAGCAACAATTGTTTTTTGGGAAGCTTTGGTGAACAGCCATTATTAACAGTTAAGGACACAGGCACTCTAACATAAGACTGAAGATTCAACATTGTTTCTTGTCATTCATCAGAACACAAATTGTAAAGGAGAATGAATGATTGTTACTCTGGATCCATTGCCGCATTAAAACATGATAAGAATGAAGAGCACAATAAAAAATACAATAGGTAGACAAAGAATCAGAATTAGGCTGTTTGGCCTTCTCCACCATTCCACCTTGCCTGATTGATTAACCCTCTCGACCCCAATGTCTTGGCTTCTCCCTGTAACTTTTGACACCCTTGCTAATCAGGAACCACTCCTTTAAATATCCATAATGACTTGGACTCACAGCCATTGCATGCACAAAAAAGTGATGTTAGGTACAACATATCTATACATTAGGTTGTAGGATGGCATAATTGGGAGAAATGTACATAATATACAATTGACATTGAGTTGGGGTTTCCCATTAAGTTGCTGGTCTGAATTGATGATGTCATTATGTAAAGCAACCCTGTTTAGGTTTTGGAGTTCAATAAAATGTGTTAAGGGTTTCATTAAACATAAACACCTCACTTGATTTTATTTGCAAAAACCTACAAGGTGACTGGCAGCAAATGAGAAAGTAGTGATGTTGGGTTGAGGTTTTGATCAGCTTTATGACTAGGGACAAGTATCTGTTTTTGAATCTGCTGGTCCTACTGTGGATAATGTATAGCTTCTTTTCTAATGGAAATGGGACAAACATACCATGAGCAGGTGGGTAGGATCTTTTATGATATTGCGGCCTTTTCCTGTCACCTTTCAGTAAATGTCCTTAATGCTGGGGTAGAATGATGCCAATGCACATCTGTAGAGGTTGTCAGTATCAGTGTGAATAACGAGATATATATTTATATCTTTGAGAAAGTTTTTGAGATGAGCAGACTTGCTCCAGGTATTGATTATGGGAAACAAGCAGAGAATATGTATTATATTTTATGTAATTTCCAGTATATGAATGCCAGCTTCATGTTATAATATCCTAATGAAAGGTCTCAGCCTCAAAAATATCATCTATCTACTCTTCTCCATAGATGCTGCCCGGCCTCCTGAATTCCTCCAGCATTTTGTGTGTGTCGCTTGGATTTCCAGCATCTGCAGATTTTCTTATCTTCACGTAATAATGCATGTATTTCTTGTTCTATTTATAGAATGGTCCTCTACCCCTGAAGTACAAGGTGCAACCTGCATGCAAAAGGTTAAAACTCAGTCATCCCAATGAGGATTTCGCCAACACGAGTATGAACTCAGAGAGTGACTCTGTGAGTGACAAAGGCAGCCCAGCCGCCGTTCCTTCCACATCCTCTTCGCTGCCGAGCCCCAGCACGCCTGAACTCTCCCCCAATTCACAATACCCTGCCACAGCGGCCTCGGTCATGAATGGAAACACAAACTGTCACCAGATGCTCCCATCTGTACTCAGAGGCCGCAAAGTGACTGTAAACGGCTCGACAACCCCCACCTCCTGCTGAAATCTGGAACGACCAAATTAATGTCAAGCAACGAGGAAATGAAATTCACCTAAATAATATACACTGCGCTGCCAGCATTCAGCTGACTGCTGCACCCTTTATTAAATGTATATATATTACATTTGCTGTTTAGCAATATGTTTATTGTAAGAAACATTTCTATTCCTCCATACAACTTCTGAAATGCTATTGGCCAACGTGCACCACTGGTTATGGCCGCAGATGCTGTGGATGCTTTGCCTCAACTTACAGATACAAGTACAGTCAACTCCTCTTAAATGAAACAGCATTGGCCAAGTTCACCATGCGTGCTCCTTGAAACATCAAGTGATGTGGCTTTCTCCTTTAAGGGATAGTTGTCTTAAACTCAGTCTCATTAGTTCCAAGTTATTAAAAAAGGGAGTGATATCATTTCTGTCAATCTGATGTGCTTTAATGGTATTTGTATCTGATTAAAATTGACCAGAAATATGAGAGTTGAGTGTTGGGTGATACAGCCCAGCAGCACTTCTTTGAATGAGGTGAGGGCACCTTTTTTCTCTCATACACATTGTATATAAAGCTGATGAAATATCAGAAAGTGTGCACCATAAAATATTTACATCATAATGAGATTTTCAATTTTAATGAAACCCAAATGTTTGTCTCCTAATTCTAGCTTTGCATATATTGGGAAAATATATTCAATGTTTTATTTCACACAGTTATGTCAGTTGTCTTCAACATTTATGGGTTTATATTGTATATGTAGATGTGTTCATGTGGGGAGAAAGTATAATTGAAGTATAATTCCACCGTAGTCCAGCTGTTGCATTTCCATACCTTTCTGATTCCAGGTGTCAGATAAAGAAGCAATCTGAGATAAACCCATCTTCAGCCCTGAACAGAGAAATTCTTTCACAACTCTGTCACATTTAGTTAGATCATGATATTGGAATATAATTAAGCCATTCAATCATAACATCTGCTCCATGGCTGATTTATTCCTCCTCTCAACCCAATAGTCCCCAAATGACTTGCACTGCTGTTGTGGTGATGAACATAGATTCATCACTCTTTGGCTAAGGAAATTCCTCCTCATCTCTGTTATAAAGAGGATTCCTTCACTAATCTGGAAGATAGGGATTATTTATTTTGGTGTGGGGACGGTGGTATGGTGTTGTAAGGGGGAATTCTATAGGAGATTTTCCAAGCAAATCACCAACTGCTCTTGTCCCAATTAGCTGGGTATTTTTCACCATTCATTCCTTCGTAGAGGCTCTTATAATCTCTGCAGGTTATAATCAGAATGAGGAGATTCAGGTACAGATACTACTTAATATACTGCAAATGAAATATGTGCAGAATTATAAATTCAGGTAGAAACTAATGAGATTAGAATCATACTTCCAAATTTTATAGACACGGCTTTTGTTGGCAATTCAATAAGGAATAATCTGTTACCGCTTTGCATTCAGATGCTTGGTTTTAAAGTGACTGCAGCAATCAAATCTTTATTGTAATATTAATTGATTCTAAATATGCTGGTAGCACAATTGGTGACTTTAAAAACAACCTCAGTTAGCTGGAAGAACACATGCTAGACGTTAAAGGAACTCAATGGGTCAGACAGCGTCTACATTGGTAATTAAACAGTAGATGATGTTCCAGTCAACAGGACTGTTCCACATATCCTGCCTATCTCCACCATTTTGCGTGTACTGTTCTGGATTTCCAGTATCTTCAGAATTTCTTGTGTTTGTGTTCTCACTTAACAGGATTCGACTGTACAAGTAAGCACTTTCAATGCTTACATTTTTCGTGTGTGTGTGTGTGTATGTGCGTGCGCACACATGCACATCAGCGAGTATGAAATGAAAATTCTTTCCCTCTTAAGATTTGCTACCGACCGAACAGCACAAATGAAATGAGCTTAAAATGGAATATTGTTTTAAAATTTATTTTTTGTTTTGATAATCTTATTAAATCATTTTAGAATTGTATTTAATTATAAACATTTTTCCATGTTTCAGAATAACTTTTTAATTGTAGAATGGGAAATGTTGTGAAGGCCATCCCATTAAAATAATGACAATTTCCAATTATTTTCTAGAGCAAAAAGAAAACCTTATTGAATAAAGTTTTGAAAGGAATAGAGATGGGTAACTTAACATTGCCTCATTTAGAGATTGCGCTGTATGCTGACTGTAGATGAAGTTTTCAAAAAGCACATTTTAAGAAGAGGATAATGAAGATACAGAACATGCTATTCAGTGCCAGAGGTATAATGTGAGCCGAAGTCTTCAGAGCAGCAGCCTCTCTTGGTTGCATTATCAATGTGTTACTGTCATTTTCAGATCTGAAGCACTATCGCATTGTATTTTCATCTGGCCTCCAGCAAATGCATCTGTATCTTGAGTATGCAATGGTGCACTCTAAAATGGCTGCAAAAAAATGAGTCCAGGGATCAGTGAGCTCTCGACCGAGATATTAAAATCTCTTTATTCATGCACCTTGCCTCCACAGTAGACTGCATTGTAGTGGACGTTCCTAAAAAGGGGACTGTATTTCAAGCCATAATGAGAGGCACGTGGCAAGACCACGAACCAAAAACAAAAGCGATCCAGAGTCATTTACAGAAATTCTATGAAAGTGCAATAGATTCAGAGGAAAGATCAGGCAACTGTACCGTCAAGCTCTGTGCATCATATACCTTTCCTGAGAGACTTCATGGTTACCATAATGCTGGCAATTTATCCTATACATTTCACTTTAACTGACGAACAAATTAAACAAACAAAGCCCACTTAATGTAAATATATGCTAATTAATGAGTTGTCCCCTCACAAATTTACACAGTATAGAAGGGAAAAAGTTCGGTACTGGTCAGATTCAATATTCAGTGCTGGTTTTTTATTGTGGTTTCAGAGAACATTTTTGTTACATATTAACATTCACATTGTTCATTTCAAATAGGATTCTGTACAATAAAACAAGTACTTTATAATGAAAGGTGCGATGGCAATAATGAACAATATGTAACAGCCAATGTTGCTTGGAACAAATACATTGTTTTAACATTTGTCTGTGGTCATACATGTGGCATTTAATTTGGCACTGCAATATTTCAAAGTAGATATAATTCCAATGGGATTATGGAAGTAACTAGGAAAACAAAAGAGGAAACCACGCCCCAATTAGAACCTATAGAGAAATGTTTTGAGATTCATGGTTAATAGGAATGCCAAGAAAATTCAACCTTTCACACACAGGACTCGTGTATTTTCTAGTTGATATATATAAAGAATAATGACATTCGAAACCAACATGAACAGGGAACTGTCTAAGCAGGATTTAACTACTCCAGATGCGTGGGTCCTACTTTGAAGTCAAACTTTGCTTTCCTTATGTTACAATGATGTTGACTAGTTGACCCAGATGAGATATATGTGTTCACCAAGTCATTCCAAATCCTCCAGGTGTACGTTGAATTTCCATAAATACCACAAGTTCATTGAATCGTCAGATGATCTAATTTGTACACAAATTCACAAGATTGCCATTTCTGCAAATTCTAAATTTTCCCTGTTGTATATTTCCATGAATACTGTTGAAGGGTAGAATTTATTAATTTTTTTTTCCAAATGAACCTGTGAGACAAATAGGCCTGTAAATTATAGTCAAAAATGCAAAGTAAATATTCAGAGTGCTGGAAACAACTTTGGACGTTGAGCTTAATACATATTGGGTAGTCATAGAGTTTCGTTATAGTTAGACAAGCTCAATTCCATTAAGACCTGACAACTCAACTTACCTTGGAAACAGGACCACCTGCTCCACTTGATGAAATGACTTTGTTGCTGTGCTGATTATGATATAAATTGCCAACGGCGTGTTCTATATACTGCTAGCCAATAGCAGCTGGCAGCATTAACAACATGAAACAACATGACTAAAGCCTGTATCAATTGGAAAATGTTTGAAAGAACAACCGAAACAGAAAATTCATTATAAAGTTATTATCAAAATACACATATATATTCAAAATATTCTAAGCAGAGATTTATTTTCTTACAGGCATTCAAGGAAAATAGCAAGAAACGCAAGACAATTTCCTTAAAAAAACACAGTAAACAATATGTTAATAAGTAAGCATAGCGTTATAAAAGTAATTCCATATCTAGGTACATAGATAGATAAATGGATAAATAGTTGGATAGATAGATAGAGAAATGGATGGATCAATGATTAGGTAAATAGATATGTATTTACCATGTACTGTACTGTTTTTGAGGATAAATATGTACTGTATATTTTTGACTAGAAATCAAACTATGTAAATGTACAGTATGTGGTTGTCTATTTAGAAGTGTGAGTATATATATGTAATATATTTGTTTGTCTAATGGTGACAATCAACCTATGTGGATCTGTCAGAATAGATAGGAACTGTACATGTTTACCTTTGGAACACAACCTATGTGGATGTGTGAGGATATTTACACACATACGCATACTGTACATGTTTGTCTACTTGGGAAATCAACCTGTGAAGATATAAATATACTGTATAGGTTTGTCTCTGGACATTAATCTGTGTGGATGTATGTGTGTGTGTGTGTGTATATGAGTGTGATCCTCACAAATTGACATAGGTTGCTTTGCTGAGGGAATTGATTTCCAATATTAGTAAAAATATACAGTACAAATTTACCCTCACAGTCACATAGGTTGATTTCCAGAGAAAAACCTACACAGTACATATATACCCTGACAATATACAGTACACACACACACATCCACATGGGTTGACTTCCCGAGGCAAACATATACAGTATATACACTCACACACATATATAGTGCATATAACATATATAGTACATACATATATACGTGTACACACACACACATATATGTGTGTGTACTACATATGTTTGACTCGACATAAAGCTATGTGGATGAGTGATGATATATATGTGCACAGTATATTTGTCACTGGAAATCAACCTGTGTGGATGTATGATAATATATACTTACTCTATATATTTGTCTTAGTAAATCAACTTTTTTGGATAGGTGAGGATATATATTTACTGTATACATCTGTCTCTGGAAATAAACCTAGGGGACGTGTGAGGGTATTTATGTTCACAGCACATCTGTCACTTAAAAACATATACAGTCATCTATGTTTGTCTGCTTTAGGAAATCAACCAATGTCGATGTGTGAGCATATACATTTATTGTATATATTTGACTCTGGAAACCAAGCTACGTGGATCTGGGAGTATACATACGTGCTGTATATGTTTGTCTAATGTTGGAAATCAACCTGTGTAGATGAGTGAGGATATATATGTACACAGCACATCCGTCACTTAAAAATCAACTTGCTTGAATCCATGAGGACATATATGTACTGTAGATGTGTTTCTCTGGAAAGCAACCTATGTGGATATGCGAGGATATATATAGACTAAATATGCTTGCCTCTGGAAATCAGCCTATGTGGATGTGTGAGTATATATATGTACTAAATATATATTTTTTCTGGATATAAACTATGTGGATACTTGAGGATATATATGAGCTGTATATATATTTTGTCTCTGGAAATAAAGCCATCTGGATGTGTGAGGATATATATATGTACTTCACATGTTCATCTAATGTTAGAAATCAACTTGTGTGGATGAATGAAGCTATGTACTGTACTGTACATTTTTGTGTACTGTTGGAAATCAGCCTATGTAGATGTGTGATGATACATGTGTACTGTACATGTTTGTCTCTTGAAATCAACGTAGGTGGATGTGTGAGGATATGTATGTACTATGTATGCTTCTCTAATGTTGAAAATCAGCCTATCTGGATATGTCAGGATATATATATATATGTACTGTATATGTTTGTCTATTGTTGGAAATCAACCACTTGTCACTGAAAGTCAACTTATGTCAATCTATGAGAATATATATGTGCTGTAGATGCAGAAAGCACTTATGTGGTTTTGCGAGGATATGGTATGTCCAGTATGTGTTTGGCTGATGGATTGATTTCCAGTGCATCATTTAGGATATATATCTACTGTATATGTTTACCTCTGGAAATTTATCTATGTGGATATGCAAGGATATCTATGGACTAAGTAAGTTTGCCTTTGGGAATCAACCTGTGTGGTTCATTAACCAATGTGGATATTGAAGTATTTAGATATATCTATTTCTCTCTCTCTCTCTCTCTCTCTCTCTCTTGCTCTCCCTCCCTCCCTCTCCCTCTCCCTCACCCTCTCTCTCTATCCATGTGTGTGTGTCTGTGTTCTGTATATGAGTGTCTAATGTTGGAAATTATCCTATATGAATGTGTGAGGATATGTATGACCACTATATACCCATATATATTTGTCACTGGAAATTAAACTGTGTGGATCAGTGAGGATATGTATGTACTATATTTGTGACTGGAAATCAACTAATGTGGATGTGTCAGGATATATATGAACTGAATATGCTTGCATCTGGGAATAGCCTATTTGAATTTGAGAGGATATCTATGTACCATTTATGTTTGTCTCTGGAAATAAAGCTATGTGAATGTATGAGGATATATATCTACTGTACATATTTACCTAACGTTGGAAATCAACATGTATGGTTGAGTGAGGATACCGAATATGGTTTCCTCTGGAAATTAACCTATGTGCATTCTTGAGGATATATATGTGCTGTATATGTTTGTCTAAAGTTGGAAATCGACCTATGTGTATGTGTGAGGGTATGTATGTCCAGTATATATTTACCACTGGAAATCACCCTGTGTGGATCCCTCAGGATATATATGTACTGTATATGTTTGCCTTTGGAAATCAACGTACCTGTCTGTGTGAGGATATATATGTACTATAGGTTTTTTCCTCTGGAAATAAATCTATGTGAATTTTGGAGCATATAAATGTGCTGAATATGTTCGTCTAATGATGGAAATCAACCTATGTGGATGTGTGAGGATATATATGTATTGAATATATTTTCCCCTAGAAATTAACCTATATGACTGTGCAAGGATATATATATTTACTGTATATTTCTGTCAGGAAATCAACTACTTTCGATGTGTGAAGATATATATGTTTTGAATATGTTTGATTCTGGAAATAAAGCTATGTGGATGTGTGGAGATATATATCTATGGTATATGATTATCTAACATCGGAAATCAACCTATGTGGATATGTGAGGATATATATGTATGGTATATGTTTGTCTACTGTTGGAACTCAATCTACGTGGATGTGTGATGATATACATGCACTGTATATGTTTGTCTCTGGAAATTAATCTATGTGGATATGGGAGGATATATATGGATGGAAAGTGTCTGCCTCTGGACATCAACATGTGTGGATCAGTGGGGATATATATGTGCTGTATACGTTTGTGTCTAGAAATCAACTAATGTGGATGTGTGAGCATATATATGTACTGAATATGTTTGCATCTGGGAGTAAGCCTATGTGGGTGTGAGAGGCTATGTATCTACTGTACATGCTTATTTAACTTTGAAATCAATCTGTGTGCATGAGTGAGGATATATACAGGTAGTCCCTGCGTTACAAATGTCCGACTTACAGACAACTCATACTTACAAACCGAGGAAGGAGAACACCATCAGTCGTTTTAAGTTGTTGCCCTTGACACTGTTGTGAGTGTTTAACTGTGTATTTGGCTTTAAATTTTCTTAGTAAGGTTCGTCCTGGGTGGCGCAGTGAGATCAGCGCCAGGCTGGAGAATGGAGATTTCCGTGCTGGGTTGATGTAAATCCAGTGACTCCAGTACCAGCTTGTAACTCAACATCATAAAAAAAACACCAACCTCCATTTGTCCCATTCAGCCTGTCTCAGTGCGGTGGTCGATAGGACCCAGCGGAGATCAGGACCCACAACCTGCAGTGTTTCTGTTCTGTTGATGGGAAGAGATCACGATTCAAAATAAAGTAAAAATAATAAAGCAGTGAAATAATAGAGGTGAAACGCCTTTGGTCGTTAGAAAAGTGTTAGGCTACAGTCAGTCAACAATCGGAACAATTTTAAAGGGTAACAGATAAAGTGAGAATAATGGAGAATGTGAAAGACCCTGCCCTGATGAAAGCTACAATTATTACTAAGCAAAGCAATGGTTTAATTACTGGAATACATACGTTTCTTAAGTGTTTTATATGCATAGAAAGGTAAAATATATAATATATACTAAGACAAACATTTGACTAACTGATGCTAAATAATACCAGATGTACCTGTTCGAACTTGGGTACAGATCCGATTTAAATACAGAATCTGGAATGGAACTCGTACGTAACCCGGGGACTGCCTTTATGCTCTATATATGTTTGTCTGCTGTTGGAAATCAACCTATGTAGATGTGTGATGATATACATGCACTGTATATGTTTGTCTCTGAATATCTACATATGTGGATGAGTGAGGATATATATTTACTATGTATGATCCTCTAACATTGAAAATCAGTCTAACTGGATGTGTGAAGATATATATGTACTCTGTGCATTTGTCTCTGGAAATCAACCTGTGTGGATGTGTGAGGATATATATGTACTGTATATGTTTGGATAATTTTGGAAATCAACCTATGAGGAGTTGTGAGGATATGTATGTCCACTATAGGTTTGTCATTGCATTTCAACCTGTGTGTATCCGTGAGGATATAAATCTACTATATATATTTGTCTCTGGAAATTAAACTATGTGAATATGCAAGGATATATATGAACAGAATATGTTTTGACTCTGGGAATAACCCTGTGTAAATCAGTGAGGATATATCTGTACTGCATATGCTTGACTCTGGAAATCAACCAATGTAGATATGTGAGGATATATATGTACTGTATATGTTTGTTTAATGTTGGAAATAAACCTATGTGGATGTGTGAGGATAAATATGTCCACTATATGTTTGTCACTGACAATCAACCTATGATGATATGTAAGGATGTATATTACTGAATATATTACCCTCTGCAAATAAACCTATGTGGATTCTTGAGAGTATATATGTGTTGTTTATGCCTGTCACTGGAAATCAACCTGTGTGGAACTGTGAGGATATATATTACTGTATATGTTTATCTAATGTTGGAAATCAACTTGTGTGAATGAGTGAGGATCTGTATGAACTTTATATGTTTGTCTAAGGTTGAAAATCAACCTATGTGGATGTGTGAGGATATTTAAGTCCACTATATCGATTGGCGTATTGCTCATGTGGTTCCATTGTTTAAAAAGGGTTCTAGAAGTAAGCCTAGCAATTATAGACCTGTCAGTTTGACGTCAGTGGTGGGTAAATTAATGGAAGTATTCTTAGAGATAGTATTTATAATTATCTGGATAGACAGGATTTGATTAGGAGTAGCCAGCATGGATTTGTGCGTGGAAGGTCATGTTTGACAAACCTTATTGAATATTTTGAAGAAGTTACGAGGAATGTTGACAAGGGTAAGGCAGTGGATGTAGTCTATATGGACTTCAGCAAGGCCTTTGACAAAGTTCCACAAGGAAGGTTAGTTAAGAAGGTTCAGTCATTAGGTATTAATGCTGGAGTAATAAAATGGATTCAACAGTGGTTAGATGGGAGATGCCAGAGAGTAGTGGTGGATAATTGTTTATTGGGATGGAGGCCGGTGACTAGCGGGGTGCCTCAGGGATCTGTTTTGGGCCCAGTGTTGTTTGTAATATACATAAATGATCTGGATGATGGGGTGGTAAATTGGATTAGTAAGTATGCCGATGATACTAAGGTAGGAGGTGTTGTGGATAATGAGGTGGATTTTCAAAGCTTGCAGGGAGATTTATGCCGGTTAGAAGAATGGGCTGAACGTTGGCAGATGGAGTTTAATGCTGAGAAGTGTGAGGTTCTACATTTTGGCAGGAATAATCCAAATAGAACATACAAGGTAAATGGTAGGGCATTGAGGAATGCAGTGGAACAGAGAGATCTAGGAATAACAGTGCATAGTTCCCTGAAGGTGGAGTCTCATGTAGATAGGGTGGTGAAGAAAGCTTTTGGAACGCTGGCCTTTATAAATCAGAGCATTGAGTACAGAAGTTGGGATGTAATGTTAAAATTGTACAAGGCATTGGTAAGGCCAAATTTGGAATATTGTGTACAGTTCTGGTCACCGAATTATAGGAAAGATATCAATAAATTAGAGAGAGTGCAGAGACGATTTACTAGGATGTTACCTGGGTTTCAGCACTTAAGTTACAGAGAAAGGTTGAACAAGTTAGGTCTCTATTCATTGGAGCGTAGAAGGTTGAGGGGGGATTTGATCAAGGTATTTAAAATTTTGAGAGGGATAGATAGAGCTGACGTAAATAGGCTGTTTCCATTGAGAGTAGGGGAAATTCAAACGAGAGGACATAATTTGAGAGTTAGGAGGCAAAAGTTTAAGGGAAACACGAGGGGGTATTTCTTTACTCAAAGAGTGATAGCTGTGTGGAATGAGCTTCCTGTAGAAGTAGTAGAGGCCAGTTCAGTGGTGTCATTTAAGGTAAAATTGGATAGGTATATGGACAGGAAAGGAGTGGAGGGTTATGGGCTGAGTGCGGGTAGGTGGGAATAGGTGAGATTAAGAGTTCGGCACGAACTAGGAGGGCCGAGATGGCCTGTTTCCGTGCTGTGATTGTTATATGGTTATATGTTTGTCACTGGAAATCAACCTATGTGGATTTGTAAGGATATATATGAATCCTTGGAAATTAACCTACGTCAATTCTTCAGGATACATATGTGCTCTATATGCTTGTCTAATGTTGCCAATCGACCTATGTGGGTGTGTAAGATTATTGTTACATACCCACAGTTTGAACACGGGACAGTGGGAAGATGTAATGGTCATGTGATGGCATGTTCCAAACCATACTTAAAACAATCCACATTTTATGACACAGTTCTCATTTTTTATTGTTGATGCAATGTTGTCGTTACTGGTCAGAAGTGTGAGGCCCCACCAGTTTTGATTGTTGCACATTTATTTTTCCCTTACAGTCCAGTATCAAAGAATGAAGGCATTATTGGAGTTATCTGGGTTCAAAAGTTTGGATAAAGTTAATGTCATTCAGCGTCTTGGGAATGATCAACATTGATCAACCTGAGTGGATGAATGAGAATGAATATGTACTGTACATGTTTGTCTCTGGAAATTAACCAATGTGGATGTGTGAGGATATAAGTGTACTATACATGTTTATATAATGTTGGAAACCTACTTGTGAGGATGAGTGAGGATATGTATTTATTGTATGTGTTTGTCTACTGTTGGAAATAAACCTATATAGACCTGTGAAGATATACATATACTGTAGATGTTTGTCTCAAGAAATCAACGTATGAGGATGGGTATGTTTCTCTATTGTTGGAAATCAACCCGTGAGGATATATTTAATGTATATGTTCTCTAATGTTGGCTATTAACATATGTGGATGATTGAGGATAGATATGTACTGTATATGTATGCCTCTGAAAATCAAGCTATATGTCTGTGTGAGGATCTGTATGTACTGTATATGTTTGTATCAGGAAATCAACCTGTGTGGATGTGTGAGGATATGTATGTCCACTATAGGTTTGTCTTTGCATTTCAAACTGTGTGTATCCGTGAGGATATAAATCTACTATATATGTTTGTCTCTGGAAATTAAATTATATGGATATGCGAGGATATATATGGGCGGAATCTGTTTGCCTCTGGAAATCAACCTATGTGGATTCTTGAGGATATATATGTTCTGTGTATGTTCCTCTAATGCAGGAAATTACCCTGTGAGGATATATTTAATGTATATGTTTCTCATATGTTGGAAATCAACATATCTGGATGTTTATATATGCGTGGATCTGTATATGTACTGTAGATGGATATCTTTGGAAAGCAACCTATGTGGATGTGTGAGGATATATATAATGTTTATGCTTGCCTCTGGAAATCAATGTATGTAGTTGATTTATATATATATATGCTCACTGTATATTATATAGATAGATGGATACACTGTACACTGTATATTTGTCTCTGGAAACCTGCTTGTGTGGATCCGTGAGGATATATATGTACTGTATATGTTTGACTCTGGATTTCAACCTATGTGGATCTGGGTGTATATATAGGTGTGCCATATATGTTTATCTAATGTTTTAATCAACCTATGTGGATGTGTGAGGGTACATATGTCCACCATATAGTTGTCACTGGAAATCAACCTCCGTGGATCCTTGAGAATGTATATGTACTGTGTATGTGTGTATAAGTCCCTGGGGCCTGACGGAATATTCCCCAGGCTGCTTCATGAGATGAGGGAAGAGATTGCTGAACCTCTGGCTAGGATCTTTATTCCGCGTTGTCCACGGGAATGGTACCAGAGGATTGAAAGGAGGCGAATATTGTCCTCTTGTTCAAAAAAAGTAGTAGGGTTAGTCCAGGTAATTATAGACCAGTGAGCCTTACGTCTGTGGTGGGAAAGCTGTTAGAAAAGATTCTTAGAGATAGGATCTATGGGCATTTAGAGAATCATGGTCTGATCAGGGACAGTCAGCATGGCTTTGTGAAGGGCAGATCGTGTCTAACAAGCCTGTTAGAGTTCTTTGAGAAGGTGACCAGGCATATAGATGAGGGTAGTCCAGTGGATGTTATCTACATGGATTTTAGTAAGGCATTTGACAAGGTTCCTCACGTTAGGCTTAATCAGAAAGTCAGAAGGCATGGGATCCAGGGAAGTTTGGCCAGGTGGATTCAGAATTGGCTTCCCTGCAGAAGGCAGAGGATCATGGTGGAGGGAGTACATTCAGATTGGAGGGTTGTGACTAGTGGTGTCCCACAAGGATCTGTTCTGGGACCTCTACTTCTTGTGATTTTTATTAACGACCTGGAGGTGGGGGTAGAAGGGTGGGTTGGCAAGTTTGCAGACGACACAAAGGTTGGTGGTGTTGTAGATAGTGTAGAGGATTGTCAAAGATTGCAGAGAGACCTTGATAGGATGCAGAAGTGGGCTGAGAGGTGGCAGATGGAGTTCAACCCGGAGAAGTGTGAGGTGGTACACTTTGGAAAGACAAATTCCAAGGTAGAGTACAAAGTAAATGGTAGGATACTTGGTAGTGTGGAGGAGCAGAGGGATCTGGGGGTACATGTCCACAGATCCCTGAAAGTTGCCTCGCAGGTAGATAGGTTAGTTAAGAAAGCTTATGGGGTGTTAGCTTTCATAAGTCGAGGGATAGGGTTTAAGAGACGCAATGTAATGATGCAGCTCTATAAATATATTCTAGTTAGGCCACACTTGAAGTACTGCGTCCATTTCTGGTCGCCTCACTATAGGAAGGATGTGGAAGCATTGGAAAGGGTACAGAGGAGACTTACCAGGTTGCTGCCTGGTTTAGAGAGTATGAATTATGATTAGAGATTAAGAAAGCTAGGGCTTTACTCTTTGGAGAGAAGGAGGATGAGAGGAGACAAGATACACAAGAGATGTACAAGATATTAAGAGGAATAGACAGAGTGGACAGCCAGTGCCTCTTCCCCAGGGCACCACTGCTCAGTACAAGAGGACATGGCTTTAAGTTAAGGGGAGGGAAGTTCAAGGGGGATATTAGAGGAAGGTTTTTCATTCAGAGAGTGGTTGGTGCGTGGAATGCACTGCCTGAGTCTGTGGTGGAGGCAGATACACTAGTGAAGTTTAAGAGACTACTGGACAGGTATATGGAGGAATTTAAGGTGGGGGGTTATATGGGAGGCAGGGTTTGAGGGTTGGCACAACGTTGTGGGCCGAAGGGCCTGTAATGTGCTGTACTATTCTATGTTCTATGAAAATACATGTAGTTTATATGTTTGTCCACTGTTGGAAATCAAACCATGTAGATGTGTTAGGATAGATATGTACTGTATATGTTTGTCTAACGTTAGAAATCTATTTAGATGTGTGAGGATATATCTGTACTGTATATGTTTGTCTCTGGAAATCAACCTATGTGGATGTATGGGGATTTATATGTGTTCTATATGTGTTATGTTGGAAATCAAATATCTTGATGTCTGAGGATAAATGTGAATTGTATATGTTTACTTTTGAAATCAGCCTATGTAGATGTGTGAGGATACGTATGTATATGTTTGTCTCTGGGAATCAACCTATTTTGATGTGTGAGGATATATATCTATTCCTTCCAATAATTTACCTACTACTGACATCAAACTTAAAGGCCTATAATTTCCCAGATTACTTTTAGAGCCTTTTTTAAACAACGGAACAACATGAGCTATCCTCCAATTCTCCAGCATCTCACCCATAGATACTGACATTTTAAATATTTCTGCCAGGGCCCCTGTAATTTCAGCACTAGTCTCCTTCAAGGTCTGAGGGAATACCCTGTCAGGTCCTGGGTATTTATCTACTCTGATTTTCCTCAAGATAGCAAGCACCTCCTCCTCTTCAATCTGGATAGGTTCCATGACCTCACTACTCGTTTGCCTTATTTCCATTGACTGCATGCCAGTTTCCTTAGTAAATACAGATGCAAAAACACCCATTTAAGATCTCCCCCATTTCTTTTGGTTCCATACATAGCCGACCTCTCTGATCTTCAAGAGGACCAATTTTATCCCTTACTATCCTTTTGCTCCTAACATACCTGTAGAAACTCTTTGGATTATCCTTCACCTTGACTGTCAAAGCAACCTCATGTCTTCTTTTAGCCCCCTTGATTTTTTCTTGTTTTTTTTTGCACTTGTTATACTCCTCAAGTAGCTTATTTGCTCCCTGTTTCCTATACATGTCATACATCTCTCTCTTCTTTTTTATCAGTTCCAATATCCCTCGAGAACCAAGGTTCCTTATTCTTACTCAATTTGCCTTTAATCCTGACATGAGCATACAAACTCTGCACTCTCAAAATTTCTTCTTTTAAGGCCTCCTACTTACCACCCCGCACTTCCCATTTCTACCTCCTACCCAAGATCCACAAACCTGCCTGTCCAGGTAGACATATTGTCTCAGCTTGTTCCTACCCCACTGAACTCATTTCTGCATACCTTGACACTGTCTTCTCCCCCCTTGTTCAATCTCTTCCCACCTATGTTCGTGACACTTCTCATGCTTTGAATTTTTTCAATGATTTTAAGTTCCCTGGCCCCCACCATCTTATTTTCACCATGGACGTCCAGTCCCTATATACCTCCATCCCCCACCAGGAAGGTCTCAAAGCTCTTCGCTTCTTTTTGGATTCCAGACCTAGCCAATTCCCCTCTACCACCACTCTCCTCCATCTAGCGGAATTAGTTCTTACTCTCAATAATTTCTCCTTTGGCTCCTCCCACTTCCTCCAAACCAAAGGTGTAACCATGGGCACCCATATGGGTCCCAGTTATGCTTGCCATTTTGTTGGCTTTGTGGAACAGTCCATTCCCCTCTTTTCCTTCACTACATCGACAACTGCATTGGCGCTGCCTCCTGCTCGCATGCTGAGCCTATCAACTTCATTAACTTTGCCTCCAACTTTCACCCTGCCCTCAAATTTACCTGGTCCATTTCCGACACCTCCCTCCCCTTCCTTGATCTTTCTGTCTCCATCTCTGTAGATGGCCTATCTATTGATATCTACTATAAGCCTACAGACTCTCACAGCTACCTGGACTATTCCTCTTCCCACCCTCTCTCTTGCAAAAATGCTATCCCCTTCTCACAATTCCTCTGTCTCCGCCGCATCTGCTCTCAGGATGAGGCTTTTCATTCCAGGACGAAGGAAATGTCTTCCTTTTTTAAACAAAGGGACTTCCCTTCATCCACCATAAACTCTGCTCTCAAACACATCTCTCCCATTTCCCACACATCTGCCCTCACCCCATCCACCCGCCACCCCACTCGGAATTGGGTTCCCCTTGTCCTCACCTACCACCCCACCAGCCTCCAGGTCCAACATATAATTCTCCGTAACTTCCACCAACTCCAATGGGATCCCACTACCAAACACATCTTTCTCCCCCCCCCCTTCTGCTTTTCGCAGGGATCGCTCCCTACACAACTCCCTTGTCCACACGTCCCCCCCCCCATCCCTTCCCACCGATCTCCCTCCTGGCACTTATCCTTGTAAACAAAACAAGTGCTACACCTGCCCTTACACTTTCTCCCTCACCACCATTCAGGGCCCCAGACAGTCCTTCCAGGTGAGGCGACACTTCACCTGTGAGTCGGCTGGTGTGGTATACTGTGTCCGGTGCTCCCGGTGTGGTCTTTTATATATGTGGTGAGACCCGACACAGACTGGGAGTCCGTTTCGCTGAACACCCACGCTCGGTCCGCCAGAGAAAGCAGGATCTCCCAGTGGCCACACATTTTAATTCCACGTCCCACTCCCATTCTGATATGTCTATCCATGCCCTCCTCTATTGTCAAAATGAATCCAAACTCAGGTTGGAGGAACAACACCTTATATACTGGCTCGGTAGCCTCCAACCTGATGGCATGAACATTGACTTCTCTAACTTCCGTTAATGCCCCTCCTCCCCTTCTTACCCCATCCCTGACATATTTAGTTGTTTGCCTATTCTCCATCTCCCTCTGGTGCTCCCCCCTTTCTTTCTCCTGAGGCCTCCTGTCCCATGATCCTTCCCCTTCTCCAGCTCTGTATCACTTTCGCCAATCACTTTTCCAGCTCTTAGCTTCATCCCATCCCCCTCCGGTCTTCTCCTATCATTTAGCATTTCCCCCTCTCCCCACTACTTTCAAATTTCTTACTATCTTTCCTTTCGGTTAGTCCTGATGAAGGGTCTCGGCCTAAAACGTCAACAGTGCTTCTCCCTATAGACATTGCCTGGCCTGCTGCGTTCCACAGCATTTTGTGTGTGTTGTTGTTTGAATTTCCAGCATCTGCAGATTTCCTCATATTTATGTACTTTATACCTTTGTTAGATGTTGTACTCAACCTATGCGGATGTGTGATATATATACACTGTATATGTTTGTCTCTGGAAATCAAGCTGTGTGGATTTGTTAGGATACTACAGGGAGGATGTGGAAGCCACAGAAAGGGTGCAGAGGAGATTTACAAGGGTTTTGCCTGGATTGGGGAGAATGTCATGAGAAAAAGTCGAGTGAACTGGGACTTTTCTCCTTGGACCAACAGAAGATGAGAGGTGACCTGACTGAGATGATGAGAGGCATTGATTGTGTGGATAGTCAGAGGCTTTTTCCCAGGGCTGTAATGGTTGCCACAAGAGGACACAGGTTTAAGGTGCTGGGGAGTAGGTACTGAGGTAAGTTTTTTACTCAGAGAGTTGTGAGTACGTGGAATGGGCTGCCAGCAACGATGGTGGAGGCAGATACAATACGTTCTTCTAAGAGACCTTTAGGTAGGTTCATGGAGCTTAGTAAAATAGAGGGCTATGGGTAAGTTTGTAATTTCAGAGGTAGGGACATGTTTGGCACAACTTTGTGGGCTGATGAGCCTGTATTGTGCTGTAGGTTTTCTATGATATATATGTACTGTATATGTTTGTCTGTAGTTGGAAATCAACCAGTGTGGATATGTGAGGTTTTTAATCTATCTCTCTGTCAATCGTTCTATTTAAATATTTATCTACCCTAATTTTCTTTTTATGTCTCTATCTATCCATCCATTTATCTCTATGTATGTATGTATGTATGTATGTATGTATGTATCGATCTATGTATCCATCTATTTATCGGTCCATCCATCTATCTCTGTTTCTTTATTAATCTATGAATCTATCAAAATATCGATGAACATCCTTCTGCCTATGTCTCTCTCTCTCTCTCTCTCTCTATTGATTCATCTACCTATCGTTTATCCAACTCCGTCCGCCTTTACATATCTGTCCATCTCTCTACAGGTAGATTGTATCTATTAACCTATCTATTTATCAAACTATCTATCTGTCTATCGTTCTATCAATCTATATATCCTTTTATTTATCTACTAACTATAGACATAAGTTCTCCAGTCGATAGGTAGAAATATGTGGTTCTAGCACATCCTTGGGTGTGTTGGAGTAAATGACACATTTTACTGCGTTTCAATGCACAGTTAAACAACTCCAATTCTGGAAAGAGGCGAACTGCTGACTCCCCCACCGGTTACGTATAATGACGCATAGCAGCATAAACAGCGCTTGTGTAGTAGTAGGGCGAGAAAAGTAATCCGATAGTTAGAGAAAATTTTTGTGGGGGTGTGGGTGTTTGCGGTGGGTGGGTAGGAGCGAGAATTGGTTATCGTCTAAATCTGAAATGAATGAATGAAGCATACAGAACAACTGAGTCGCAGCGCGCGGGGGGGGGGGGGGGGGGGGTTGGGTGCGGAGCAGAGATGACCCCGCCCCGACAAAAGCATCAATCAATAACGCCGCTGTCAGCAAGTGCCGGCAGAATAGGTTTGGCCTTCAGAGGAGTGTCTGTTGCCCGCAGATCATGACAAAGAAGCCTGGCATGTTAAAGCAGCAGGGCACAGTGACGCAGTCCGAGAGACAGGCAGCGACGGTATACGATGGTGAAGAGAACCCGACCAAAAGCAGCCGGAAGACGAACGTCTGCGAACACGGCAAAGTGACAAACGATGTGCGGACGGCTTGGGCTCGAGCAACCGCAATGCCCAGTCTAGAAGGTGGTGACGGCGGAGCGGGAGGGGGACCAAGCGAAATAATGGTCCCGGTCTTCAGTTTGGAAGCCTTGCACTGGGGTAAAGTGAAAAAATATCAACAGCCGCCATCTTCCCTGTCGTGCCCGAGCCAGAGCGCCCGACTCAAGCAGATCGTCCTGTTGCAGCTTGACCTTATTGAACAACAGCAGCAACAACTCCATCTCAAGGAAAGGGAGATCGATGGACTGAAGGCGGAAAAAGAAACGGTGAGGGATCTAAAAAGACGCGGCTGTGTTAACCGTGCAGGCTTAGGAGAGTATTCGAGCTGTTGGGAACCATCTTAGAATTGGGTAACATGGTGGAGACAATCGAGACACCTTTCGCTGTGAGGCGCGCCTCGACCTGTAATTCCCTTTGCTGCCTTCTTTCATTCTGATTTATAAACTAGGCCGTTGCTGAACTACGACTCCCATATTGCACTGATATTGGACGCGCGTCATGCTGTCCCATCAACGTGGCGCGAGGCATTGACGTCACTACGTTCTAGCTACTCCGTGTCTGGCCTGTAATTCAAAGTATTTGCAGTAAAGAGCCATTTTTTTTCTCAAATCAACTAAAGGGCGCCTTCAGATGTTGATTCCTTCTGATAACCCTTATGATGCCTTTTACAAAGATGCCTGTAT
Organism: Hypanus sabinus; assembly: GCF_030144855.1. NCBI lineage: Eukaryota > Metazoa > Chordata > Chondrichthyes > Myliobatiformes > Dasyatidae > Hypanus > Hypanus sabinus. The sequence continues at coordinate 74,545 of NW_026781342.1, forward strand.
GTTAACAGTAAAATTATACTGAATGGTATCACCAACAAATAAGGGGACTGCTATTGTTTACAGTGCCAATGGTACTATAAATTTCTTAATAGAATTGTAAAACTAAACATTAAACTACCGATTTGCATCTAACAAATAAAAAGCACAAGAATTAATGTGCAGAGGGCCGTAATTTGCTGCAAAGCTGGATTTTCAAAGCCATTTTAAATTAAATTATTTTAGTAAGATAATTTTTAAAAATTATGCATCTTTAGATTTGCAGTGCTTTGCTCAATGACACCCTCCATTAAAACTATTTTAGATCCTAGGCTTCTATTGCAAGCAGTGCATTTGGAATCTGAAATAGCAATTGTAGATGCTGCTTACCAAGTTATGAATTATTTTCTCCAATTACTTTATTTCAACTCAACAGCTAAAAATATTTTGCTGATCTAATGTTTTGGTGCATTTTAATATTTATGTTCTAGATATACTGTGGTGGAATCATTAGCAATGCTACAGTAAATTTGTCTTCAGTATATATATTGTATCAATGACAGTTAAGATGTATTTCAGGAAAGGAGGATCGATGCAAAAAACATTGTATTACCATCCTAAAAATTCATGTTTCCAATCAGATCTTTGCAACTTGAAGGAGTGAATATGCGCTTTTAAATTTAACAGGAGTTAAAATAAAAGGGAGCAAGGAATGGCATGAGTTAACAATGATCTTATTTTAATTAAAAAGACAAATACTTTATATTGAGGTCATTGGTTCTAAGTGAAAACTTCTACAATAGTCCCAGTCATGTTTTAGTAATCAACAGCTACCTTCTGGAAAGATCAGTAAATTTATAATTTTGAGTTGATATATTGGGAAGTAGATAAGTAACAATTCTTGCAGAAACTTATTAGAACCATTATTTAGTCTTGCTGGGGGGGGGGGAATAAAATACTTTTTCCCAAATTTTATTGGGCAGTTGTTCAGTTTTAGGCGCAACAGTAGTGTTACAGTGAGTCCATCTTGTTATATGATCTTGGCTTGCACTTTTCTCATGGAAGGTATACTGAGCCAAACATAACTGACAGTTTGTGGTGCTGCTAATAATATTGACTCAGCTATTTACGAAATATGAAGACAATGACAATAACTTTAAATTGGGGAGTAAATTGCATTTTGCGCTGCATAGCATTTTCCCATTTGAGTTTGTTTTAAAAGATAAAATATCAAATGATTCTACTTGAAGTACTTGAGATTTTTCATTTTCTTTATAGCTTTTGGCTCGACTTGAACGCATGAAAAGGAGAATGCAACTGGTGAAAAAAGAGAATGAGAAAGACAAATGTAGACTCATTCCAGCTGTGGATGGGATTGAGGAGAAGAATGCAACAGAATCAGAGAAAATTCATCATCAGCAGATGACCCTTGAACAACCCCTGGCAGAGACAGACACCAATCAGACAGAAATGTATTCTGGGAAGGGTTACAAAAGGTACTTGGTTCTTTTTAAGCAAAATCACAATTTTAATTTGCTACTTTTTTTTGAAGTAGTATAATACATTGCTAATCTGGGGAAATATAAGAAATGTTCCTTCTCTTGGTCCTTGCCCCAACAACTTTAATGAACTGTAGATTGAGAATTATGAAGATATGCACGAGTCTTCTTAATTAAAAATATTAAAGCTAAACTAATTGAAATAGTAAAAGTTTATATATTACAGCTGATGTTTCATTATTATAAAAATAAAGCATTTATTAATATAACTGCTAGTCATGGGCAAATGGGAAAATTTATAGTCCGTTTCTTCTGAGGAAGTATGTTATAAATAACTAGGCCATTTATATCACTGTACTTATACCTGTAGATTATTTTCAATATAATTTTTATTTTAGTGTAATGGATGGGATGTGAATTTGTCTTAGCAATTAAAATATAGTAGTATGCTAATTTTTTAATAGGAAGACAACAAATTTTAGTAATCTTGCTTTAGTAACCCTGATTGTATAGCAACTATTGAAACCAGCTTGCTGCTCAGCAGGCTGTGGATGTGATGCTGGTTTTCATTAAATTTTCTGTTGCATTTCCAATCTTGTATAACATGATTTTCTTCTTTACTGTGTTCTGTCTTTTTAACTTTTTTACCTTTTTTATTAATATTTTTTATTACTATTCCTGATGAAAAGTAAAGAGAATGGAGAGTCTTATTTCTTGCCACAGAACAAAACACAGCATATTTGTTCCCTCTTTTATTTATTTAATGATTCACAGGCACTCCATTGCCCCAAGCTGAAATATTGCGGCTCTAACCACTACACTACTGTGGCGCCTATTTTGAGGCAGAGTATTAATCAAAAGGAAAGTTAAGTACTACCCCAAAGCATCAGTAAGGGCCTTATCAGCTATTTTGACTTCACTACTTTCCCCCCTCAAACCTGTGAAATGCACTTGCCACCAAACCCATAGTCAAAGTTGGGTGTTAGGTACTGACCTCTGTCTTGCTAAGGCCAGGTGGCAACTCTCAGACACCTCCTCATAATTGAAGAAAACCCCATTCCACACAATCAGAAAACTGTCTCCAGCACTATCACTGATCTTATCCATTCAGGAGAAATCCCAACCACTGTCACCAAATTCAGTTCCCTTATCCTGTACTGATATTTCTACTTCTTACCTAAGATTCACAAACTGGACTGTTCAGGTATCTATCTGTTCCTAACCCACTGAATGCATGTGCTCATATATTGATTCCATGTATTCCCCCGGGTTCAATCCTTTCCCACCTACATTTGCAACATTTCACTTGCCCTCAATCACCTTAGCAATTCCCTGGCCCTAATTGCCACATCTTCACCATGGATGCCCAGTCCCCATACAATTCAACCAGCTCATCAGGAAGTTCTCAGAGCTTTCTGCTTCTTTCTGGACAAATGAACCAATCAGTCCCCTTACACCTTCTCTGGCAGAAATGGTCCTTATGTGAACAATTTTTACTTCCGTTCTCACTTTCTGCAAACTTGAAGGGTAGCCAGCTCTGCCTCCCATTTTGTTGGTTGTGTAGAATAGTCCATATTTAAAGTCTTTCCTGGTTATACTCCCCAACTCCTCCTATGCTAGATTGACCCATGCTCAACTCATCAATTTCGCCTTTCCATCTCAGTGTTGAACAATGATCTTGGCCCAGTATGTGGACTGATAAATCTTTTCTATAGACACTGCTGACCTGGTGAGTTCCTCAGGCATTTTGCATGTGTAGCTTTGGTTTCCAGCATCTGCAGATTTTCTTGTATTTTTGCTTGACTACTGTCCTAAGTAGCTGTCTGGATTTATGCATCAATAAATTTTATAAAAACTTTTATCTGACACATGGCATGTATTGTTAACATGTTCATTGTTACTGCACTTTGCAGAAAGGGAAGCTTTAAGGATGACTATTTTCATAAGAACATGAGAAACAGGAGCAGGAGTTGGCCACCTGGCCCATCGAGCCTGCCCGGCCATTCAATAAGATCATGGCTGATCTGTCCATAAACTCAGCTCCATCTACCTGTCTTTTCCCCATAACCCTTAATTCCCCTACTATGTAAAAACCTATCTAAGCCTCAAATGCTTCCCTGGGCAGAGAATTCCACAGATTCACCACTCTCTGGGAAAAACTGTTTCTCCTCATCTCCATCCTAAATTTTCTCCCCTGAATCTTGAGGCAATATCCCCTAGTTCTAGTCTTACCTACCAATGGAAACAACTTTCCTGCTATCGTATCTATCCCTTTCAAAATTTTGTATATTTCTATAAGATCCCCTCTCATTCATCTGAACTCCAGAGAGTACAGTCCCAGGCGACTCAAATGCTCCTCATAGGTTAACCCCTTCATCCCTGGAATCAACCTGGTGAACCTGCTCTGCACTAACTCCAAAGCCAGTATATCCTTCCTCAAGTAAGGAGACCAGAACTACATACAGTACTCCAGGTGTGGCCTCACTAGTACCCTGTATAGTTGCAGCATGACCTCCCTGCTCTTGAATTTAATCCCTCTAGCAATGAAGGTCAAAATTTTGTTTGCCTTCTTAATAGCCTATTGTACCTGCAAGCTAACTTTTTGCGATTCATGCACAAGCATTCCCAAATCCCTCTGCACAGCAGCACACTGCAATCTTTCACCATTTAAATAATAATCTGCTCTTCTATTATTCCTTGCTAAGTGGATGATCTCACATTTACCAAAGTTGTATTCCATCTGCCGGATCTTGGCCCCTCACTTGACCAATTTATATCCCTCTGCAGACTCCCCACATCCTCTGTACAATTTGCTTTTCCAGTTATTTTAATGTCATCAGCAAACTTTCCTACGCTACACTCAGTCCCCTCTTCCAAATCATCAATGTAAATGGTAAACAGCTGTGGGCCCAGCACCGACCCCTGCAGCACCCCACTCACCACTGACCGCCAACCGGAGAAACACCCATTTATACCAACTCTTTGCTTTCTATCGGTTAACCAATCCACCATCCATGCCAATGCACTTCCTCCAACTCCATGCATCCGCATTTTATTTATAAATCTCTTATGCAGCACCTTATCAAACGCCTTCTGGAAATCCAAAAATATGACATCCTCCATCCACTGCACTAATTAAGTCCTCAAAGAACTCCAGTAAGTTTGTTAAACGGGATCTGCAATTTCTGAATCCACGACACGTCTGTCTAATGGAACTACTCCTTTCTAAATGTTTCGCTATTTCTTCCTTAATGGCAGCTTCAACCATTTTCCAGACTACAGATGTGAAGCTAACTGGCCTATAGTTGCCCATCTTTCGCCTACATCCTTTTTTAAAAAGTGCACGTGACATTTGACATCTTCTAGTATGCCAGGACCTGCCCAGAGTCCAGAGATTTTTGCTAAATGATTACCAATGCATCTACTAGCACCCTGCTTCTGCTAGCACCCTGGGATCCCATCAGGACCAGGGAATTTATCTGCCTTCAGGCCCTCTAGTTTTCTCATCACTATCTCTATAGTGACAGTGATTATATCAAGGCCCTCACCTCCCATTTCGTCCAAAACATTCTTCTTTCGCATATTAGATGAAGACCAACACAAAATAGTTGTTTAATACCTCAGCCATTTCCTTATCACCCAATATCAATTTCCCCTTCTTGTCTTCAAAGGGACCTATGTTGACTTTAGCCATCCTTTTCCACTTTATATATTTACAAAAACTTATGCTGTTTGTTTTTATATTTCATGCTAATTTACTTCCATGCTCTATCTTCCCTTTTCCTTATTTCTTGTTTAGTTGTTCTCTGTTGCTTTTTAAAGTTTCCCAATCCTCCAGTCTTCCACTACTCTTTGCAACTTTGTACACATGAGCATTTAATTTGATACTACCTTTTATTTCCTTAGTTATCCAAGGCTGGCTCTCCCCACACTTACTGTCCTTGGTTTTGACTGGAATATACTTTTGTTGAGCACTGAGAAAAATCTGTTCCTGTGAAATAGATTCCACTGTTCCTTAACTGTCCTCCCAAATAGCCTGTGCTCCCAATCCACATTAGCCAACTCCTCCCTCATCCCGTTGTAGTCTCCCTTGTTAAAGCATAATACACTAGTTGTAGATATAACTATTTCATCCTCTATCAGTATGTGAAATTCAGTCAGACTATGATCACTCTTTCCAAGAGGATCTCTGACTACAAGATCATAAATCTTACCTGTCTTACTGCACAGGACTAGATCTAAGATAGTATTTTCCCTTGTATGTTCACTAACATGCTGCTCAAGAAAGCCATCATGGATGCATTCTGTGACATCCTCCTCAAGATTTCCTTGTCCAACCTGATTCACTCAAGCTATGTGGAAGTTAAAATCCCCCATAATTGCCGTTTCATTCTTTCAAGCCTCAGTTATTTCTTGGTTAATTGCCTCTGCCACTGCAATATTTTTATTAGGTATACTATAGACAACACTCACCAGTGATTTTTTTCCCCTTTACTATTCTTAATCTCTACTTAGATGGACTCAACATTCTGCTCCGTAGATCTTATATCATCTCTCACAGTCACTTGATCTCATCCCTAATCAACAGTGCCACTCCACCTCCTCTGCCTCCCTGCCTATCTTTCCGTATTACCTGATACCCTTGGATATTTAATTACCAGCCATCTCCACCTTGTAACCAGGTTTCTGTAATGGCCACTAAATCATACGCCTTGGTATTAATCTGTGCAACAAGTTCACTAACCTTGTTTCTAATACTACGGGCATTTAGATAAAGTGCCCTTATACTCATTGTCCTTTTAGAATCTAGTGACCTATGCGATTTCTGCTTTTTACTTTTTTGCACTCTATTCTTACTTTTTTCTTCACTAACTTTCATACATTTTGAAAGTGCTTCTTATTTTGATATTGCTTTTCTCATTTTTGACCCATTTGATCTTCCTCTTTACCCAACCCCCAAACCAAAAGATATGCCCTTTGCTTTCTGTGATGATCATTCTTAAATGCTGGGTCAGAATGCTTGAATAGCAGTGTTGTAGGAATGTTCCATGACAGAGTGGCAACAGCTCTGAAAAGCAGTCTCTATTACCTTATCAAGAATATAGAAGGGTGAGATTAAACGCTCAGAATGCTAGTAACAGCTACATTCTGTGAATAACTGAACAAATATCTAGATTGATATAAAATTGGCAGTTCTTAAAAGATAAATATTTTTGCATAATAAACAGTTGGTTATTACCACCTTTGCGGCCTTCAGAATGTAAAACATGGATCTTAGTAACCAGCGACTTACTTGGTAAATAGTTGCATTTGGTATCTGAGTTTGTGTTCTGATATATGTACAATTGGTAAGACTAAACTGCATGTGTTCACTTCAGGAAATCTGTGCTAGGAACAACAGAAAGGAAAGCACCAGTGAAAAAACTTGTGGCTGAATTCTCAAGAGTGCGGACAAAGTTGGCTAAATCCCCTCAATTTCGACAGGCTGCAAGTAGCCCCTTACCTGACAAAGTTTCAAAACGAGAATTGCGAAGTAAAGAAATTCCAGAAAAATATAAATCTCAGACTTGGGAGGGCCATAAATCTTCAGTGAGTCCAGGTCTTCCAATCAATAAAGACCAGTCTGTGTGTAATGACATAGAAGAGGAACCGTACCTCTGTACCACTGAGATGTACCTATGTCAGTGGAACCAGCGACCACCTTCTTTTCTTCAAGAAGCATCACCCAAGAAAGAAGAAACTGTAGCAAGTTAGTATAAAGAGTTTGAAACATTTGGAAGCACTGATATCTACAGCGATGGTAATGAGGGGATAAATCAAAGTCTTAAGTATGTGCTTTCATTGTTGCAATATTGTCAGTATGATTCCAGACAAAAAAGATGATAAATGATTTTGGTTTGTTTTCTGATGCACTTCAATGTAATTGGTACCTTTGTTATATTTACAGAAGAAACAAGAAGGTGCAGTTAGAGAAAAATATGACAAACAAAATATTCAACAAATCAGATGGCATCTGTAATGAGAGAAATAGAGCAAATTAATAATCTTCATCAGAAAAAACTTTTTCTACTTGTGATATAAGATCAATGACTGAAACATTCATGAATCTTTGCTCCTCAGGCAGAGAATTTTGGAGTATCATGTGAATGAGGCTTTTGCAGAAGCCACCATGAAGGTAAATCCGCCTTACTAGGGAATGAGAACAGGAAGGCGTACCAAGCAATGATTTTCACAGCCAGGAATATGGGCTAGTGTGTTTGATAGTACTTCAGATTCAGATTCAGTTTATTGTCATTTAGAAACCACAAATGCAATGCAGTTAAAAAATGAGACAACGTTCCTCCAGAATGATATCACAAAAGCACATGACAAAACAGACTACACCAGAAAATCCACATAACGTTTGGCAATCCCCAATCCAGAGTCTGGAGAGGCTGCTGTGTATTAATACCGTGCTACCGTCTTAGCGGGTTCCCCGGAAAGGAGCACAGTGTACTTTTACACTGCACTGAGAAATGTAGAATTGGCCAAGTTTACAAACTAGAAACTAAGTTACTTCAAGCATTTGGGAAAGGTAAGAGTTTGCAGAATGTTTATGTAGCAGTGTAAATTTATACATAAAGCACCACAGTAAAGGTGTTAGGTAATTTAAATAATTGAGATGTTATTAGAAACAGCCATTGTTAATTGCACAACAAGCTCCCATATACAGCAATACTACAATGACTAGATATGTGTTCTCTTTCAGTGATGTTGATTGGGGTACAAATAATAGCTAAGAATTTTAAAGAAAGAACTATATTTGTCAGATGTACATTTAAACATATAGTGATATGCATCATTTTGCTTCAGTGACCAATATAGTCCAATGATGTGCTAGAGGAAGCCTGCAAATGTTGTCATACTTCCAACGTTAATATAGCATGCTCACAATTTACTAACTGCAGTTTGCAGGCAATCTTTGGAATGTGGGAAGAAATTGGAGCACAAGTTTCAACATCGTAAACTTGACCTGTACACTTCAAAACAGCATCAAGAGATGTTATGCAGCCGCTTGAAAGAGCGGGTGGGGTCTCATCAGAAAGACAAATGGGAAGAATGCCAGTAGACTTGTTTTTCATGGGCTGCATCCTGTACTTTGCGGCTCAGAAATGTAAACAAAGGCAGGAAATATTGTGCTTTGAAATAGATTAAGAGTCCTATTCAATTTTAATTGCTGTGCTGAATGAATAAACGTATGAATAAATCATGAATGTATGAATGAATAAACCATGTAGTATCTTTTAAACAAAATAATTTTGCTTTCATAGAACCATAGAATACTACAGCACAGTACAGGCCCTTCAGCCCTCCATGTTGTGCTGACCCATATAATCCTTAAAAAAATTCTAAACCCACACTACCCCTTAACCCTCCATTTTTCTTTCATCCATGTGCCTGTCCAAGAGGCTCTTAAATACCCTTAATGTTTTAGCCTCCACCACCTTCCCTGGTAAGTCATTCCAGGCACTCACAACCCTCTGTGTAAAAAACTTACCCCTGATGTCTCCCCTAAACTTCCCTCCCTTAATTTTGTACATATGCCCTCTGGTGTTTGCTATTGGTGCCCTGGGAAACAAGTACTGACTATCAACCCTGTCTGTGCCTCTCATAATCTTGATAAAGTCCCCTCTCATATTTCTACGCTCCAAAGAGAAAAGTCCCAGCTCTGCTAACCTTGCTTCAAATGGCTTGTTTTCCAATCCAGGCAACATCCTGGTAAATCTCCTCTGCACCCTCTCCATAGCTTCCACATCCTTCCTATAATGAGGTGACCAGAATTGAACACAATACTCTTAAGTGCGGTCTCACCAGAGATTTGTAGAGTTGCAACATGACCTCTCTACTCTTGATCTCAATCCCCCTGTTAATGCAGCCTAGCATCCCATAGGCCTTCTTAACTACCCTATCAACCTGTGCAGCGACCTTGAGGGATGTATGGATTTGAACCCCAAGGTCCTTTTGTTCATCCACACTCTTAAGTAACTGACCATTAATTCTGTACTCAGTTTTTCTTTTAAAAATCTTTTTTTCTCTTTGTAGTACCATCCTGGAAAAAGCATTCAGTGGAGCCTCTCATAGACCTGCAGCCTAATGAAATATTTGAGGTAAATGATTTACATGATTATATGATTTATCTTCATCCAGTTGTCCCATTATGGGCACGTAATGCATTGTAGAACAATTCCACCCCTTATCTTCTGTCTCAGACTCATGTAAACTTCGTAACTGGTTGCTTAGAGCTCAAGTACATAACCTTAGAACAGGGGAAGAATATAAAACTAATGAAATCATTCATTAATTAATGGCTGGCTTATAAATGAATATTTATCAAATATTAAGATGGAAGTACATAGCTTTCATAGTTTGGCAATGTCCGTAGATCTACATGGATAGCAACATTCATTGATGGGAGGCTGGTGGGGTGGTAGGTGAGGACAAGGGGAACCCTATCCCCAGTGGGGTGGCAGGTGGATGGGGTGAGGACAGATGTGCAGGAAATGGGAGAGATGCGTTTGAGTTTCAAACCAGCCTCCAGGTCCAATGTATAATTCTCCGTAACTTCCGCCACCTCCAACGGGATCCCACTACCAAACATATTTTCCCCTTCCCCCCCTTTCTGCTTTTCGCAGGGATCACTCCCTACGCGACTCCCTCGTCCACTGGTCCCCCCCCATCCCTTCCCACTGATCTCCCTCCTAGCACTTATCCTTGTAAACGGAACAAGTGCTATACCTGCCCTTACACTTCCTCCCTCACCACCTTTCAGGGCCCCAGACAGTCCTTCCAGGTGAGGCGACACTTCACCTGTGAGTCGGCTGGTGTGGTATACTGCATCCGGTGCTCCCCGTGTGGACTTTTATATATTGATGAGAACCGACGCATACTGAGAGACGGTTTCGCTGAACACCTACGCTCGGTCCGCCAGAAAATGCAGGATCTCCCAGTGGCCACACATTTTAATTCCACATCCCATTCCCGTTCTGATATGTCTATCCATGGCCACCTTTACTGTCAAGATGAAGCCACACTCAGGTTGGAGGAACAACACCTTATATACCGGCTGAGTAGCCTCCAACCTGATGGCATGAACATAGATTTCTCTAACTTCCGTTAATGCCCCTCCTCCCCTTCTTACCCCATCCCTGAAATATTTAGTTGTTTGCCTGTTCTCCATCTCCCTCTGGTGCTTCCCCCCTCCCCCTTTCTTTCTCCCGATCCGAGGCCTCCCGTCCCATGATCCTTTCCCTTCTCCAGCTCTGTATCACTTTCGCCAATCACCTTTCCAGCTCTTAGCTTCATCCCACCCCCTCCAGTCTTCTCCTATCATTTAGCATTTCCCCCTCTCCTCACTACTTTAAAATTTCTTACTATCTTTCCTTTCAGTTAGTCCTGACGAAGGGTCTCAGCCCAAAACGTCGACAGTGCTTCTCCTATAGATGCTGCCTGGCCTGCTGTGTTCCACCAGCATTTTGTGTGTGTTGTTGTTTGAATTTCCAGCATCTGTAGATTTCCTCATGTTTGCTCCATTTATTGTCCTTCTTTGTTAAGAGAAAAACTGGTATTTTAGGGCTCTTTGTTCTAAATCAGTTACCAAGAATCACTCAGGCCAGGCACCATTCACAAACCTGCATGTTATATCTAACCAAAGAACTCACTAATAGCTATTTATTTGAAAATTATCTCTAGTCCTGCAGATTACCTGGAACATCATTTATCTTCTACTTCAAAGAGATTTAATTCAGCTAAGTAACTCCAGTTTACAAATAGAGGATGCAGAGCAGCTTCACAAAGTGGCAGTCTCTGTTCCTTCGATCTCATGGAAAGAACAAAGACAATTGGACTGTCTGCTTCCACTGTTGTGCACTGTGAATTCATTTGAATTCACTGATTAGTAGTTCTTTGGCCAAAACTAGGATAATTCTCATGCATCTCCTTTAGACCCACTTCAATGTCAGCACATCCTTAGAAAAGGGGCTCAAAAGCTTGTGCAATCAGAAAGAGGATGTGCAGGATCTTTTGGCAAGCATTAAGTTGGATAAATCATCAGGACTGGTTGGGTGTACCCCGATCTACTGTGGGAGGTGATTGCTGAGCCTCTGACGATGATCTTTGCATCATCAATGGGGACGGGAGAGGCTCCGGAGGATTGGAGGGTTGTGGATGTTGTTCCCTTATTCAAGAAAGGGAGTAGAGATAGCCCAGGAAATTATAGACCAGTGAGGTTTACCTCAGTGGTTGGTAAGTTGTTGGAGAAAATCCTGAGAGGCAGGATTTATGAACATTTGGAGAGGCATAATATGATTAGGAATAGTCAGCATGGCTTTGTGAAAGGCAGATCGTACCTTACAAACCTGATTGAATTTTTTGAGGATGAGACTAAACACATTGATGATGGTAGAGCCGTAGATGTAGTGTATATGGATTTCAGCAAGGCATTTGACAAGGTACCCCATTCAAGGCTTATTGAGAAAGTGAAGAGGCAAAGGATCCAAGGGGACATTGCTTTGTAGATCCAGAACTGGCTTGCCCACAAGAAGGCACAGAGTGGTTGTAGACGGGTCATATTCTGCATGGAGGTCAGTGACCAGTGGTGTGCCTCAGGGATCTGTTCTGGGACTCTTTCTCTTCGTGATTTTTATAAATGACCTGGATGAGGAGGTGAAGGGATGGGTTAGTAAATTTGCTGATGACACAAAGGTTGGAGGTTTTGTGGATAGTGTGGAGGGCTGACAGAAGTGACATTTGATAGGGTGCAAAACTGGGCTGAGAAGTGGCAGATGGAGTTCAACTCAGATAAGTGTAAAGTGGTTTGGGGCTTCTGAGTTGAGCATGGAGTGAGTAGGTGTGTGTGAGTGTGGCTCCCGATTTTTATTGAAAATCTACTTGTTTATCTTGGCCATCTGCTGGAGATAACTGAATATTTAACATCGTGAACAACCCGGGACATTGCTGTACACTGACATGACAAATAAAATGCACCTTTGAAGTAAAACTGGGGGAAAAGACAGCGAAGCATTGAGCAAGAAAGCTGATGTTACAGTAATGGTGCCGTTGCACATTACTGGGCCTGCGCCACCCAAAGACCCAGAGAGGCTTTGTTTAGTACTTCTTACTGACATGACGCAAGCGGCACATTCTGCCCTAAAAAGAGAACTTGAAGATGCCTTGTCACCAGTGAATGCTGCCATGGAGCAAATTATGTCTCATTACGAGTCACACAATGAACGCATTCGTGAGGTTGAAGATGGCCTGAATGATTACAGTGACCGACTGGCGAGCACCGAAGCCGCCATTACAGTGCTGCAGAGCGACAACCCATTTCTGAGGGGAAGCTAGATGACCTCGAAAATCGGTCGCAGAGATCCAATTTGAGAGTAGTCGGCATTCCTGAAAATTTGGAAGGTTTGGACCCTGTTAAATTTATGACCCGAGTTTTTTGACGAAGTGCTGGGGACAAATTTCTTCCCAAGGCCTCTCGTGCTTTCACGTGCTCACCGAGTCGGGCCTAAACCATCCGGCACCCCGAAGCCAGGTAAACGAGACCAAAAATGTTCCTCGTTCTCTTTCACTTCTTTCAAGATTAGCAACGCATTATCAACAGACGGAAGCAGAAGCTGTATTTCTGTGGGCATTGGGTGTTTTTCATGAAGATTCTAGTGCGGAGCTGGGGAGAAAATGAACAGTGTTCATGGAGGTGAAATCCCTGCTTTACAAGAGAGGGGTCAGGTTCGGCCTCTTGTATCCTGCTCGGCTCTGGATCTTCCTGAAGGTCATAAGCATTATTTCGAAACACCAGAGGCCGCCAAGGCGTTTTACCATTCGCGCTGGGGAGGAGAAGAATGAGAAGAGCAAAGACTTTTTTAGGTTATTCATGCAGCATTGAAGGAGCCTCCTGCCCAGGTAAACTGTTAATTTTCGCACTTCACTTCTTTGTTCATTTTTTCCAGTTTAATTTGTGGAATGCGACTGAAACCCAATATCCCTCGGGATCAATAAAGTACGTCTGCCTGCCTGTTGAATCGAACTGCTATGCTGCGGAATCTGATTAACAAAAACTTTCAACCAGCAAAATGCAAATATTTGGGATTTACCTCTCTAGGGCCTTTAGTTTCCTAGTTTTTTTTTGTTCTTAATGCTTTGCTTGACCTGTGTTAATTTTGGCCTATATTAAAGGTAGAATAAGTGTTGGTACAAATTTTAAGGAGAGAAGCCACATTAGATTAGATTGAAAGTTTGGGCTGTATGGGGAATGCTTTGTAAGTTTTTTGTTTGGTAGAGCCTGCGATCATCCTCAGTTGGGAGGTAGATCTAGGTTTAGGGGGTTAATTGGGTTTATTTGTTTGTGTAAAGGGGTGGAGGGAGTGTTTTGGGGGAATTACCATTCTTTAGTGTGTTATGGATTGGCCAGAATTTCTTTTCATTGTGCATTATTGTGTGCAGCTTGTGCCCTCGCACTGTTTTGGATTGTGGGCCCTGTGTGTCTTTTGATGTGGTTAACATGAGTGCTGCTGACGGAGGCCATCCTGTGAGGTTTATTTCTTGGAATGTAAAGGGGCTCAATGGTCCTGTTAAAAGAGCTAAAGTTTTCTCTCATCTGAAACAATTAAAATAATTATTTCTACAAGAGACACATTTAAGAGTGGAAGACCTTAATAGACTCTGTAAAGCGTGGATTAGTCGGGTTTTTCACTCCAAGTTTAATAGCAGGTCCTGGGGGGGGGGGGGGTAATATTAATCACCAAAAGAATGCAGTTTACACCATCTGGTGTAATCAGTGACCCTAATGGTCGCTTTATTATAGTCTCTGGATCTCTCTTTCAGATATCTGTCATTTTGGTAACTGTTTATGCCCCTAATTAGGACGACATCCACTTTGCAAATAAGGTTTTGTTATTGATACCTAACCTGAATACACACCAGCTAATCTTTTCAGGACATCTGAACTATGCTATTGACCCACTGCTTGATTGGTCTAGCTCAGGGGTCGGCAAACTTTACCACTGAAAGAGCCATTTGGACCCGTTTCCCACAGAAAAGAAAACACTGGGAGCCACAAAACCCGTTTGACATTTAAAATTAAATAACACTGCATACAACTTTTTTTTTGCCTTTATGCTATGTATAAACAAACTATAATGTGTTGCATTTATGAAATCGATGAACTCCTGCAGAGAAAACGAAATTACATTTCTGCATGCAACAAAAACATTTTGAATTCCGAAAAAAAGACGTTGGGTTGAAGGTTACTTTTAAGTAAAATACTCAAAGTCTATTTGAGTCCTTCTTGTATTTATGAAAAACGCCGAACTTAAATTTTCCGCCAGCAGCAAACCAAAAATAACGTCAGCCAGCTGTCAACCTGAAAAATAAAAGGACTATTTCACTGAACAATGAAAAAATATGAATATACGTAAAATAATGGGCAATTAAAATATTTATCATACTTGGCTAATGGGATTTCTGCTCCTGGACCTCAGCGCACAGCTTATGCACATCAGGGCTGTATGACGACACTTTCATCTTTACACAGGATCACAAGCTGTCATCTGTGAGGCGTGCTCGATGTTTGTTTTTAATAAAGTTCATGTTGGAGAACACCTGCTCACATACATATGTGGATCCAAAGATCGACAGGACTCCAAGCGCATACTTTTTAATGTTTACATAAATGTCGGGGATAGCATTCCATGTTTCGAACACAACTTTGTCCGGTTTGGGGAAGGTTTTCAATATCACTCCATTTGTGATTCTGAGCAAGAACAGCCTTCTGACGGGCAACATCTTCAAGGTCTGCTGTCTAAACTTGGACAGCCATATGTCTTTGACGGCTATGTCGGCCAGTTCCATCTCAAGATCAGGTTGACTCACACCTGCCAATGCAGTCGTATTCAGTAGGGATGGATTGATGCTTAGGGGAGTGACCGGGAAGGATAATGTGTTTTTTTCCTCTCTGAACTCACAGAAGCATTTCCCAAATGATGTTTGCATTGCGATGATTGCAGAATGTAAATACTCCAAATTTATCATGTCGTGAGCTTGTTTGAACTCTCTCAAATTGGGGAAGTGAGACAAAGTGCCTTTCTGTAAATCTCTGACAAGCCCTGTCAACTTGCGCTCGAATGCCAAAACATCCTCCAACATGTGCAGGGCTGTGCGTCCTTACCCCTGAAGAGCTGTGTTCAGCATGTTCAGGTGCGCTGTCATGTCTACCATGAAGTGTAGCTTTTCCAGCCACTCTGGCTGTTCCAGCTCAGGAAAGGTGAGCCCTTTGCTGCCCAGGAAAGTTTTCACTTCATCCAGACACGTGACAAAGCGTTTCAGCACCTCATCTCTTGACAGCTGCCGGACTTTGTTGTGCAGCAGGAGATCAGAATATGCACTTTCCAGCTCGTCCAGTAACAAACGGAATTGACGGTGATTTAAACTTTTTGCCATTATTTTATTGACAATCTGAATGACAACATCCATTACTTCTGTGCATTCCGGAGGAAATGTTTGAGCGCACAGCCCCTCTTGGTGCAAGATGCAGTGAAAAGTCAGCAGCTTTCTGTTCAGCGACTTCTGCAGTAAAGTCACAAATCCCTTGTGCGCTCCTGTCATACTGGGTGCCCCATCAGTAGCTACTTACACCAGGTGGGTGGTCTTTATTCCTTTGGCTCTTAAACAATTCAAGACAGCCTCACAGATGTCCTTTCCCCGTGTTTGGCCTTTTAGAGGTATCAACTCAATCATTTCTTCCTGTTCCCCGGCAGAGTTTACATACCGGCAGAACAGCGCTATTTGTTCAATATCACCTTTGTCTTTAGACTTGTCACAGGCAATTGAGTAGGCCACAGCAAAATTGATGTCTTTAATTTGCTGTCTTGGGATGTCTTCTGCAATTTTTATGGTTCTGTCTTTGACAGTCTTTGCAGAGGGGCATATCCCTGATTTTCTGCACAATTTCACTCTTGTTTTTAAAGTCCATGAATAGATGTTCTGAAATCTTAATGTAAGATTCTTTTATATATTCACCATCAGTAAACTGCTTCCCGTGCCTGACTATTTCCTGAGCGGCAACAAAACTAGCATATGTAGTTGATTTCCCAGACTTCATCCACTTCTTGAAATGATTTTTGCTCAGATCAACCTTCCGCATCAGTTCCGAAATGGCTTTTTTTCTCTCATCTCCATCCGGATATTTTTGAGCAAAGGCTGCGTGTTTATTCTGGAAATGGCTTGCGACTTTTGACTTTTTGTTGTTTGCTAGTTTCTCATTGCATATTAAGCATACCGGTAAACCAGTCTCGTCAACAGTGAAAGCAAATGAATCTGCCCACGTATCATTAAACGTTCTGTTTTCTTCAGTCACTTTTCTTTTTTTAGAATTCTCCATAGTTAGCCTACATGGATCGAAAAATTAAAGAAATCGCGCACTGGTGGGTGTCAGGCATTGGCAGTGGTGATGTATATTAATAGCAACAAAAACACGTTTTATTTAGATTGTACAAGATCACTATAATCTTCAAATTTAGAATTACATTTCAAAAACTAACATAAAATACATTTAAATTAAATACTCGTCATTTATTTTCCAAAGCCACAGGGAGCCGCAGCACAGAGATGTAAGAGCCGCATGCAGCTCAGGAGCCGCGGGTTGCTGACCCCTGCTCTAGCTCTAAGGGAACATCTTCTGGTATGGCAAAGGCCTTCTCGATGCAACAAAATGGTCATGTAGATCCATCAGTTAGGCATTTCTCTTTCTTTTCTCATGTTTACCACTCCTATTGCAGGCTAGACTATTTTTTCATAGATAGCTCCTTGATACCAATGATTAGACAAATTGAATACACTGCTATAGTTATATCTGATCACTGGCCCATGAAACTAGACCTATGTTTTCCTTTAAACATTAGAGAACGGCCTCTGTGGAGACTTAAACCCCGGCTAACATTGACACAGTTTTCAAGACTAAAAAACTTTGTTAGTATCTTACTCTTTTCTTTGGGAAACTTTAAAAGCTTACTTGAGAGGTCAAATAATATCTTAAACTTCACATGCCAATAAAGAGCATAGGAAGTAAATGCAATCTGTTTTAGACCTGGATAGGCAATATTCTGAAGCATTCACTGCGAATTATATAAAAGCCGGGCTGATCTGCAAGTAAAGTTTAATCTTCTGTCTACAAACCTCCCAGAACAATTAATTCTTAAGACACATGGCCTCTATTATGAATATGAGGCCTTAGGAATGAGTTTGTTGATTCTGTTGGTGTCTGCTACCCTCAGCCTGCTGCCCCAGCACTCAACAGCAAACATGATAGCACTGGCCAACACAGACTTGTAGAACATCCTCAGCATCGTCCAGCAGATGTTAAAGGACCTCAGTCTCCTCAGGAAATAGAGACGACTCTGACCCTTCTTGTAGACAGCCTCAGTGTTCTTTGACCAGTCCAGTTTATTGTCAATTCGTATCCCCAGGTATTTGTCACCGGTGCCTTAGCCCTCCTCAGGTCCACCACCAGCTCCTTAGTCTTTTTCACATTAAGCTGCAGATGATTCTGCTCATACCATGTGACAAAGTTTCCCACCGTAGCCCTGTACTCAGCCTCATCTCCCTTGCTGATGCATCCAACTATGGCAGAGTCATCAGAAAACTGAAGATGGCAAGACTCTGTGCAGTAGTTGAAGTCCGAGGTGTAGATGGTGAAGAGAAAGGGAGACAGGACAGTCCCCTGTGGAGCCCCAGTGCTGCTGACCACTCTGTCTCACACACAGTGTTGCAAGCGCACGTACTGTGGTCTGCCAGTCAGGTAATCAATAATCCATGGCACCAGGGAAGCATCCAGCTGCATCGCTGTCAATTTCTCACCCAGCAGCAGGGCGGATGGTTTTGAATGCACTGGAGAAGTCAAAAAACATGACCCTCACAGTGCTTGCCGGCTTGTCCAGGTGAGCGTAGACATGGTTCAGCAGGTACAAGGCATTGGTGAGGCCGAATTTGGAATATTGTGTACAGTTCTGGTCACCAAATTATAGGAAAGATGTCAACAAAATAGAGAGAGTACAGAGAAGATTTACTAGAATGTTACCTGGGTTTCAGCACCTAAGTTACAGAGAAAGGTTGAACAAGTTAGGTCTTTATTCTTTGGAGTGTAGGAGGTTGAGGGGGGACTTGATAGAGGTATTTAAAATTATGAGGGGGATAGAGTTGACATGGATAGGCTTTTTCCATTGAGAGTAGGGGAGATTCAAACAAGAGGACATGAGTTTAGAGTTGAGGGGCAAAAGCTTAAGGGTAGCATGAGGGGCATTTTCTTCACTCAGAGAGTGGTAGTTGTGTGGAATGAGCTTCCAGTAGAAGTGGTAGAGGCAGGTTCGATGTTGTCATTTAAAGTAAAATTGGATCGGTATATGGACAGGAAAGGAGTGGAGGGTTATGGGCTGAGTGCAGGTCGGTGGGACTAGGTGAGAGTAAGTGTCGGCACGGACTAGAAGGGCCGAGATGGCCTGTTTCCGTGCTGTAATTGTTATATGGTAGACGATGGCATCCTCAACTCCTAGTTGGGGCTGATAGGTGAACTGGAGGGCGTCTAAGTGTGGCCTAACCATAGGCTGGAGCTGCTCTCGAACAAGTCTCTCCAGGGTCTTCATGATGTGGGAGGTCAATGCCACCGGTCTGTAGTCATTGGAGCCACTGGGGCGTGGCATCTTTGGTACAGGGACAAGGCAGGACGTCTTCCACAGAACAGGAACCCTCTGGAGATAGGCTCAGGTTGAAGACATGGTGAAGTACTCCACAAAGCTGGGGGGCACAGGCTTTGAGCACCCTGGGGCTGACACCATCCGGGCCTGCAGCCTTGCTTGGGTGGAGACATTTCAGCTGTCTTCTCACCTGTTCAGCTGTGAAGCCCACCATGGTGGTTTCAGGTGTGGGAGGGGTGTAGGCATGAGAGCAGGGTGTGGGGCTGTGAGGAGGGGTAGGAGGGGAGAGTGGAGTATGTGTTGGCTGGGGGCCGACAACAGATGAATCGTGGGGGATGGGCAGGGGCTACAATGTCAAATCTGTTGAAGAACAGGTTAAGTTTGTTGGCCCTGTCCACACTGCCTTCAGCTCCTCTGTTGCTGGTTTGCTGGAACCAGTGATGGTCCTCATCCCACTCCAGGCCTCTCTCATGTTGTTCTGCTGGAGTTTCCACTCAAGCTTCCTCCTATACCTGTCTTTAGCCTCCCTGATCTTGGCTTTCAGGTCCCTCTGTCTTGTCCTCAGCTCCTCCCTATTTCCATCTCTAAATGCCCTCTTTTTAGTGTTCAGGATGGCCTTTGTTACCCATGGCTTGTTATTTGAATAACAAAGGACAGTCCACACAGAAGTTGATGTAACCAGTGATGCACTCTGTGAGCCCATCAATGTCCTCTCCTTGTGGCTCACAGAGGGCCTGCCGGTCTGTCACCTCAGAACAACCCTGGAGTGCCTCATAAGCCTCCCCCGACCATTTCCTCACTGACCTCGAGGTTGCAGGTTTACTCTTCACCAGAGGCACGTAGCAGGGTTTGAGATGCACCAGGTTGTGATCTGACCTCCCCGGTGGGGGGGGGGGGAGGGGAGAGGAGCTGTAAGCATCCTTGATGTTCGCATACATCAAGACCTTTCTTGTCATATTTTGGGGGTCTTAAAGAATTACCTACTTAATTCCTACGTGAGGGCATTTGATTGTACTTGGGAATTTGCCCCCCCTTTTAACATGCATATGGTTTTCCTCACAGGGTGGTTGATGAATTGTAAAATGAGTGTATTCTGGATCATCTGACATGTTGTGGATGTGTGTGGGCCTTCGTCTTGAAGTAGTGTGGGGGTATGGCTGTGAAATGTCCGTACTTGTATTTGTGAATTGTTGTATTGTAAATACATTAGCTACAATGGTATGTTTAGGTGGGAGGGTGAGGGGAGGTTTGTTTAGGGGTAAGATATAAAAGCAAAATGGAGGAAAATGTAATCTATTATATATTGTTTTGTGTCATTCCTTCAATAAAAATATATTAATGAAAAAAGTTTTAAGTGATTCATTTTGTTAGGTCAAATATGATGGCAGAATATAGTATTAATGGTAAGACTCTTGGCAGTGTGGAGGATCAGAGGGATAATGGGGGTCCAAGTCCATAGGACACTCAAAGCAGCTGTGCAGGTTGAGTGTGTGGTTAAGAAGGTGTACGGTGCATTGGCCCCATCAATCGTGGAATTGAGTTTAAGAGCAAAGTGGTGATGTTATAGCTGTTTAGGACCCCGGTTAGTCCTCAGTCGGAGTACTGTACTCAGTTCTGGTCACCACACTACAGGAAGGATGTGGGAGCCATAGAAAGGGTGCAGAGGAGATTTACCAGGACGTTGCCTGGATTGGGTGCGCGCCTTATGAGAACAGGTTGAGTGAACTTGGCCTTTTCTCCTTGGAGCGAAGGAGGATGAGAGGTGACCTGATAGAAATGTACAAGATGATGAGAGGCACTGATTGTGTGGATAGACAGAGGTTTTTTCTCAGGGCTGTAATGGTTGCAACAAGAGGACACAGGTTTAAAATGCTGGGGAGTAGGTACAGAGGAGATGTCAGGGGTAAAAGGTTTTTTAGTCAGAGAGAGTGGTGAGTACATAGAATGTGCTGCCGATGGCTGTGGTGGAGGTGGATACAATGGGGTCTTCTAAGAGGCTTTTAGATAGGTACATGGAGCTTAGTAAAATAGAGGGCTTTGGGTAACCCTAGGTAATTTTTGAAGTACATAAATGTTTGGCACAGCTTTGTGGCTGAAGGGCTTGTATTGTGCTGTAGGTTTTTCTGTGCTTCAATGTTTCAGAGCCCTAGCTTATAGTCAGTTTCATTCAAATGACTTACCTATCTGTGGACCTTTCATCTTTCCAATCATCTCTCCTTGCTAATAGTGACTGCACTCACTTTTGCCCTTTGACACTCAAATTTAGATGTTTCTATATGAATGGTGGTATTTCTCCCTGCTAGCTTCCCTCTATTTGAGAAAGGTCAAATAGCTCTATGTCACTGGCAATTCTTTTCAAAATCCAAACAGAAGTGTAAATTTCTACTTGATTCACATTCAGATTATTTATTATGTGTGCATCAAAACATACAGTGAAATGTGTTATTTGCATTAAAAACCAACGCAAGCAAGTATCACTGTGCATTCCAGCACCAAAATATGCCCACCATCTTAATTTGGCAAGGAATTACAGAAGCACCAAGAATGAAACAAGCCACGTTTCTCCTCCCCTTCTGAACTTGGTGAATTCAACTGTGGTTTATAATTTTTAAAGCCTAATGATATCCATCTTGGTACTCAAATCATTGTATTTCTAGTCTGTAGAACCTGTGTTATGCACAAATTTCAGCATGATGTGTACTAGAGAGGCAGGTAAAAATAAGTGATGATAGCATGTTTTCTACTTCTTAAAACAGATTAAAAGATTAGCTTTATTTTCCTAATGTATACTGGCACAAAACTGTAAGTAAATATATTATCAAAGTATAATTAAAGGCATTTGATAAGGTACCCCATGATTGGGGTACTTATTGAGAAAGTAAGGAGGCATGGGACCCAAGGGGACATTGCTTTGTGGATCCAGACTGGCTTGTCCACAGAAGGCAAAGAGTGGTTGTAGATGGGTCATATTCTGCATGAAGGTTGGTGACCAGTGGAGTGCCTCAGGGATCTGTTCTGGGACCCTTACTCTTTGTGATTTTATAAATGACCTGGATGAGGAAGTGGTTAGTAAGTTTGCTGATGACACAAAGGTTGGAGGTGTCGTGGATAGTGTGGAGGGCTGTCAGAAGTTACAACGGGACATTGATAGGATGCAAAACTGGGCTGAGAAGTGGCAGATGGAGTTCAACTCATAAGTGTGAAGTGGTTAATTTTGTTAGGTCAAATATGATGGCAGAATATAGTATTAATGGTAAGACTCTTGGCAGTGTGGAGGATCAGAGGGATCTTGGGGTCCGAGTCCTTAGGACACTCAAAGCTGCTGTGCAGGTTGACTCTGTGGTTAAGAAGGCATCTGGTGTATTGGCCTTCATCAATCGTAGGATTGGGTTCAGCAGCCGAGGTAGTGTTGCAGTTATATAGGACCCTGGACAGACCCCACTTGGAGTACTGTGCTCATTTCTGGTCGTCTCACTATAGGAAGGATGTGGAAGCCATAGAAAGGGTGCAGAGGAGAATGGGGAGCATGCCTTATGAGAATAGGTTGAGTGAACTTGGCCTTTACTCCTTGGAGCGACGGTGGATGAGAGGTGACCTGATAGAGGTGTATAAGATGATGAGAGGCATTGATCGTGGATAGTCAGAGGCTTTTTCCCCAGGGCTGAAATGGTTAGCATGAGAAGGCACAGGTTTAAGGTGCTGGGGAGTAGGTAGTGAGATGTCAGGGATAAGTTTTTTACCCAAAGAGTGGTGAGTGTGTGCAATGGGCTGCCGGCAACGGTGTTGGAGGCGGATACGATAGGGTCTTTTAAGAGAGTTTTGGATAGGTACATGGAGCTTAGTAAAATAGAGGGCTGTGGGTAAGTTTGTAATTTCTAAGGTAGCGACATGTTTGGCACAACTTTGTGGGCTGAAGGGCCAGTATTGTGCTGTAGGTTTTCTATGTTTCTAGTACATCCAAAGGAAACACATTTTGCCACGGGGTGAACATAAAACTCCTTATGGACAAAAGTGGGAATTGATCTTTGATCTTATAGTTGGCACACGGTAAAGTGATATGCTAACCCTTAGTTAATTAGTTTTTCTTCACACTAATATGTATTTTGTCATAATAATCTTCAAATTAATCAATTATTTTTAAAATTTGCATTGCTTGCATAGGCAACTCCCAATAAAATTATCATACATCAACAGAATACTTCACTTATAAACACTATTCAATTAGAGTTATATCAAGCTGTGTGTACACATGCAGTTCTTCAGACGTATACTTATTTAGTCATATTGTTCACAGCAGATTCTACTGATGGTCATTGATATAAATCAAAAGTGAAGTTACCCACATAAATAATTTAAATGTGGCTTATTTAAGATAACATAGTATCACCTAGGTTCCTGTTTCCTAATGTTTTACCTCATCAAGATACACAAAATATAACAAAACTGTCTTGACTTCGCTCCCCTGTTTAAGTGGCTCAATTGTAAATCTTTGCAGAATTCTCTGAATATTAATTGTAGTACTTTAAACCAAAGGTTTCTCACTAATGAACTTTGCTTATTTTAGAATTTAGATGACTGTGTTTTCGCAAAGCGACATGCAAAGCTTGAGCTTGATGAGAAAAGAAGGAAAAGGTTAAGTATGGTCTCATTTCATGTTGTATTTTATAAACAATTCCCAGCATATTTTTGATAATTGTTTCTTATATATTTATATATCTGGCTACACACCAATTTACCCGTCAAGTCTTATGCCAGCTTTTGATTATTTCCAACATCCCCCTTTCTCATTTATGTAAACCGTCTCACATCAATTTCCCATTCAGTGCTCTTGCTACCCATTCACACTAGGGGTAGTCACCAACAAGACTAAATAGACTGACAAACGATTCTATGATTTAGCATTTTCAGTATTCTCTGTGAGAAATTTGGCCAGTGAAGTTTCATTTGTTACTATATGCTCTACTGCTGGTGTACAGTTGAGACAGAATGGGACCGGCAATTCTATTGACTTTAATGGTTGAACTTAACCTTTGGTGTTGGAAGTAATTTAAAATTCTAATCCCATTTTAGTTAGTTGCATTTTTATCGTTATTAAATATAAATATTTTTAAATCAAGGAACCAAAGCTGCTATTCCAGGTTTTGCATTTCATTAAAGGTTTATTGTGGGCTATTCCTTGGCAGTGGGTATCAGAGTAATGCAGTTAATAGAATTTCCTCAGCAGTCCAAGTTTAATACTAACTTCAAGTGTTGCATTTGTGGAGGTTGCACATTCTTCCTGTGACCATCTCAGTTGCTTTTAAGTGGGATTAGAGGTGGATTACAATAAATGAACATTAGAACTTCAGACTTGGAGCCTGAAAGGCTTGTTTTTATATCCTATGATTTCTAACTATGCCTTCTGTCATCAAAGAGACCCAGATTTTACACAAGTAGTTCACAAAATCAGTTCATGTGTAGCTGGACAAACATGGCATCAAGAAATCTTGTTGTTCAATTCCACTGCATTTGAAGTGTGTGATTTCTGTTGATGGGATGTCATCTTTTTTTTTTGGAGGGATGAATCTTATTTTCCTTAATTTTTCACTTTTCCTCAATCACTTTGAGTTCTCACGGAGAGAAGAGGGTTCTATAGATATTTTACATCAAGTCTTATACTCTTGCAGGTTTGTTTTAAGAGTAGTAGTGTAATCTGTTATATGTATTCCATTAATAGAGAATACTTGGTCTGAAGGCTAGGTTGAGAACTAGACAAGTGCAAAAGGCAGTTCATTTTATAGGAATTGTCATTTCCACACATTTTAAAACCAGTTTTTCATACACTAGCTGTTTTCAATTCCATGAAAAATATTTTTGATGATTCAGATAAGGTTACACATTTTAAATCATGAATTTGTATTCAATTGTATACAGCCAATGATTCGAGTCAAATAAGTTTTGAAGTTTGCAAAAAAAAGTGATTTACCAGCTAGAAAATGCTGTTGATAAGTAGGAGTTTACATTATTTATTTAGCTCTTAAAAGTGTTTGTCATAGCTATTGTGCACTTTCCCTTCAGGTGGGATATTCAGCGGATCAGAGAGCAAAGGCTGTTGCAACGATTGCAACTGAGAATGTACAAAAAGAAAGGACTTCAGGAATCAGAGTCAGAAATCCTGTCATTTTTCCCTGAAACAGATGATGGTGGGTTAATACTTAATTTACAGCTATGAAAGGTGATATCAACTTACAAGTCTTTTAGAGATAAAGTCTGTGTAATTGCAATACATTTTGACCATTGTAGAGGAGGTATAGGAGCCTGAAAATCCTCATTCATTGTTTTAGAAATATCTAAACAGTGGTGTTCATTATGTAGCCTACAATGATGAAACAGCCTGGAGAGGAACGGGAAGAGCTCAAGGCCTGATGCCAGGCAAATAACCTCTTCCTCAATGTCAATAAGGCAAAAGAGATGGGTATCGCCTTTAGGAGAATGTACCACTCACACTACCCTGCACATCGGCATCACAGCAATGGAAACTGCAACAAACTCCTGTGAGCGACACATCTCATGGTTCCAGAACATATCCTATACAATAAGAAAATGTTTGCTCATGCCTGAGAAGGCTGAAGAGTGGTATACTTTGCACATCTATACTCATGTCCTTCTACAGATACACAATAGTGAGCATTCTATCAAGCTGTATCACCAGGTGTGAAAACTACTCAATATATCATAGGAACTAGCGTACACACAATTTATAGAAAAGTGCAACTAATACCATGAAGGATCCCATTCATCCTGCTTATGGATTGTCCCAGACCCATCAGGGAGGAGGCTACATAGATTTTACCCAAGGACCAGAGCAGAAAGTTTCTTTCCCAAGTAGTAAAGCCAATCAACACCCCTGACCCACTTTTGTGCCTAGCATCACCTTATGACGTCAATTTATGTATATATGCTATTTTACTGTATTTATGTTTATTGTGTTCATTTTTTTTTGTGCTGCATTGGACCCAGAGTAACAATTATTTTGTTCTCCTCTACACATGTACTAGAAATGACTTAAAACAATCTTGAATATCTTCTTCCTTGCCATCATATTTCTGTTTTATTGTAACTTATATTTTTATGTCTTCCACTGTACAGCTTAAATAAAGCAAAAAAAAATTAGTGATGATAAACCTGACTTGTAACAAGTCCTATTAGAGTCACTTTCATCTTAAAAATTTTTTTATTTTGAAAGTATATGCTATATTCTTTTGCACAGAGAAATAACATGTTTTTTTCCTATTTTCTAGTGGAATCTCTGGTGATTACCCCATTTTTACCTGTGGTGGCTTTTGGGAGACCTCTTCCAAAATTATCACAACAGTAAGTTTCAACTGGTGGGTAATAAAGTTATAAGACATTGCAAAGTTTCCCAAAGAAAAGAGTAAGATACTAACAAAGTCTTTTTAGTCTTGAAGACTAAAAAAATGTTAGCCGGGGTTTAAGTCTCCACAGAGGCCGTTCTCTAATGTTTAAAGGAAAACATAGGTCTAGTTTCACGGGCCAGTGATGTTAGGTGTAGTACAATTCAAAATTTTAGAGAACTCATATCATCCATCATATATGAATGAATTAGTATGGCAATTAAAAGAATTTCGCTTGATTACTTTTCACCTGATGTCACTGTTTTGTGTATAGACAAGGAGGAGAAGAATAGTGCCTGGTATTATGGAGTCAAAACAATGGAAGAGATAAATACTATTATTGAAATTAAAACTGTATTGGGTATAAAGGTGCGAATTTACTGTGTAAATAGAGTTCACTGCAAGCATATATTGGCATCCCATTCTTGAAGGTATAGTAAGTTATGTGAAACTGAGCATTTTTGATGATTTTAAAATATGACTGATGAAATCCCACTGCAAGACTTTCTGCAATTATCTTCTCTTCCTCCTTGCAGGAACTTTGGATTGCCCTGGTTGGATGGGCGTAGCAGGTGCAGGATAGAAATACAGAAAAAACAGACACCACATCGAACATGCCGCAAATAGTGCAGAAATCTGACTTGTATAATGCCCAAGTTATAAACTACTGCAAATCAGTATTTTGAATGCTTCTGGCATTCATTTAGAGAACCGTTGATGCTCTAGAGGACCATCTGCCTTAGACCTTATTTGATGTTTATTACCAATAGTAAACTTATCAACAGTTTAACAGACTTATTTCTTGCCTTTATACTTTGTTTCACGAATTATTTTCATGCTTCATGTGTTGAATTTGGATAGTGAATTCTCGTGTTCTTTTTGCTCATTTTACCTTGTACATTTTAAATCTTGTACATAATCTTGACCTTTTAAAAATATGTAAAGAGGTTACAAATAGTCCTGATTTCATGGAAAGTTTTTTTTTCAAATAATAACTGCTTTGATATGTTGACTGGGACAGCTTTGAGGTGGTTTCTAGCATTAGTTTATTGAACCTTTATTTCAAACCTGGTAATCTGGGGCAGTGTTAACTAATTCAAAAATTTGCATTTCAGTTCTTGCTAAGCTCTGGACATGGGGTTAGAAAAAAAGTGGAAGATGTAATTATATTTCTTATCTTGGGTTAGATAGTCCTTTCTACGTAGATCAGCAGAAGCCATTAAAAGCAGTGTCTGGATACTGGTGAAAGAAGAAAAACATAAGGAGAGCAACCAAGAGAGCTGATCAGATTTTGGGTTGCCCAAAATCCAGCTGCAGGTTTAGGAGTCAACAATGAGAGGATATGTTGGGCAGAGGCAGGAAAGAAACATGGTGAAATACAGATCCATCATAGTGGTAACAAAAAAGGATGAAAAATCTTGCAGTTTTTGGCTTGACTTCACAGAACTGTGGTTCAGTAAATGAAGCAATCCTACAGGGTGTTTTGATTCGTAACATGCCAAATATGTGCTTAATAAATTATGGACCTACCTCTCCGTCTATTATTCCAAATCAGTTAATTTAGGAAAATCTAGAAGTAAGCCTTGAAGAATCCTGAATAGTTGAAGTTTTGAAAAAATGTTATCTTTTGGTGAATATAGAAAATAAAAATGGCAGTAACTTGTACACTTCTTTTACTTTGCTTCAGTGAAGTTTGTTCAGAACTATTGCTTATATTTGGAATAGGCACTTGATGCGAGTTTAGATCAAAACCTTATGTGGCAACAAATTAAAATCATAGGAACAGCTTAGTATTTTCATTCTTTTCATTGCCCCATATTTTGACTTGTCTAAAAATTATTCAGTCTGGAGCACCCCACAATAACCCATAGTGAATTGCATAAAATATCAATTTTTAGAGCAATTGGGAAAGAATTTCACAGGAATGCCATTTGGCCCACAATGTTTTGCTGAATCAATTAAATTAATAATCAAATGTCCAACTAATAACTTCTATAGTGTCCATATCCTTCCATTTTCTCACATTCTTGTTTCTGTGTAAACATCTTAAAAGTAGTGTATCTGCCTCTACCGCAACATCCAACCACTGCTCACTGTGAAAACCTTGCCTCTCACATGAAAGGGAAAAACATTAAGATGGAAATAGAGCTGTTTCCAAAGATGCAAGGGAAGGAGTCGCCATTTAATGCATCATCACTCCACTCCGCCTCTGAGACTGTGTTAAAAATAGAGTGGATATAACACCCCTAGAAAATGAGGCAGGAGAAATAATAATGGGGGACAAGAAGATGGCTGATGAACTAAATGAGTGTTTTGCATGTCTTTACTGTGGAAGACACTAGCAATATCCCTGATGTAGTGAGTGAACAAAGAGAAGTGGGTGTAGTTACTGATATAAGAGAGAAGGTGCTTAAAAAGCTGAAAGATCTAAATGTACATAAGTCACCTGGACCAGAGAAACTGCCTCATGGGATTCTGAAAGAGTTAGTGTTAGAGATTGTAGTGGCACTAGAAATGATCTTTCATAAATCATTGGACTCTTGCATGATGCCAAAGGACTATAAATGTCACTCCATTCAATTAAAGGAGGAAGGTAACAGAAATTATAGACCAGTTAGCCTGAACTCAGTGGTTAGGAAGATGTTAGTTAATCGTTAAGGATGAGCTGTTGAGTACTTGGTGACACAGGACTAGGTGGTGCAAAGTCAGCATGGTTTCCTTCAGGAAAAGTCATGCCTGACAAATCTGTTGGATTTCTTTGAGGCTACAAGTATAGATAAAAGGGATGCCATGGATATTGTATATTTTTAGAATACCTTTGACAAGGTACAACACAAGGCTGCTTACCAAGTTAAGAACCCATGGTTTACAGAAAAGTTACTAATGTTGTTGAGCATTGGCTGATTGGTAGGAGGCAGCATGTGGGAATAAAAGGATCTTTTTCCAGCTGCCTGCCAGTGTTTAGTTATGTTCTCTCTTGATAAATATAGGTAAGATAGATTGAACAATATGTAGGTTGATAGGTGGATGGGTAGGTAGGTAGATAGATCAATAGATACATAAATGCAAAGATAGATTTATTGTTTGATTTAAAGATTGAAAGGAAGAGATGGTTGGTTAGGTCCATCAATTGCTAACAGTAAGAAGATGGATAAATAGATTGATAGAAGGGTAGATGGAGAGATAGGGAGATAGATAGAAAGTTAGAGATAGATAAATAGACAGATAGATGGAGAACGTAAACTGCAGATGCTGTTGTCAAATCAACACGTACAACAAGCTGGATGAACTCAGCAGGTTGGGCATCATCTGTTGAAACGAGCAATCAACGTTTTGGGCCGTTATTTTCCTATAAGTACCATGGTCTCTTACTATGTTTAGAAAACTCATCTGCATTTATTTGTCGGGGGACTTCTGAAAATCCAAGTGAACATCCTTTATCTTTGACTCCCCTTTCTCTACCCTGCCTGTAATTTCTTCAAAGAATTCAACAGATTTATCAGGTAAGATGTCCTCTAACCACATGCCTGCTAGTATTCTGAAACCTCATCTTAATAATGGAAACCCAAAATCACCCCCATTATTTTCTTTAGTAATAGCATCTGAACTCACCTCTGCTTCTGCTCCCAGACTTTATGACTTAGATAGTAAAGACTGACTCAGAACACATGCTGAGTTTGACCACCATATCCTAGTCCCCCATACTACCTGTCCATCATCATTTTCCAGGCTGTCTAATGTAGATTCTCACTTCTTCCTTACATATTAGAAATATCTCCTTGAACCTTATATATTATCCACTGGCTTCCATACTTCATCTTTTCTTCCACATTGCTTCTTTAGTGGCCTTCTTTTCATGTTCTAGTTTCCCAAACCTTTAGTTTCTTACAAGTTTGCATGCTCTTTCATTTTAGGCTGTCTTTGATTTCCCTGAGCACAATTGCACAATGAACTGTGGAATTTCATGATGGCTGAAGTTTTAGCTCTAGTAAAACAACTTATTAATCATTCAAGGAAGTTCATCATAATACTTTTATTTAACCCCATATGAACCAAAAGGTCAACTAAATTAGAAGTTGTATATCATGGGAACATAAAGCAATTAATTCATGTAAGTAGTACAGACTTTTGGCTACTGTGTCATACTTACATAATTCCACTTTTCCATGATCAAATTCAGTTATTTTAAAAATTAAAACAGTATAATCATTGTTGAAGGACAAATTTTGAGCAAGCAATAGAAAAATTCACTGAACTTGAAAATCATCTTCAAATTAGGATTAAAAAAATTACTTCAAGGAACACAACAAACAACAAAGGATTTAGAATATTGAATGTTGCCTTACTAACTTCAATTTGAAATTTCTTAAATACCAAAAAAACTGCAAAATTAGATCTAGTTAAAGAAATTGGATTTTACTTCTGGAAGCAGAATATGTATAAGTGATCTCATTGTCTTAAGACATAACGAAATTAAAAGTGGCTTCTAAAAATACTATCTGAACATATTAACTTGTAGAACTCTTCAAGCCCTGAGATAATGTACAATATAAAAGCTTAATGACTGGAATTAGCAAATATATGAAATTAACAATCTACTGAATGGCTTTTATCTCAAAACAAACTTAAAATATAAACCATACACGCAGCAAATGTTTCATATTTTTATTATTTTTAAGTAGTCTGAAGTCATTACTGTGAATACTTGTATCTTCTCTGCAATGAAACAGAATTGTACTAAAAATTGCTGTGAAGTGATCTTGTCATCAGATACATGAATTATGTCAAAGGTATGGTCGTTTGGGCTACAAATTAAATAGGTCAGTTTCCAGCCTCATTTTTCATGTTCATATCATCTGTATTACAATTGACTTCCAATCTGAAATTCTGGAGATAAAAAGATGTTTTAAAATTCTGAACTTACACATTCTATAAAAATATTAACTTTGGAATATAAAATAATTGAAGAAATCAAATCCATATTCAACTGTTAGCAGTAAATAAGGACCTCAGTGGACTACAACAATGTTTGAATTTTTCTCAGACAATAAAAATCTCCATTTACAGAGGGTTGCATTTACTTAACATCCTAACAGTATGCATCATACAATGAAAACAATGTCATTCGCCCAAGGGTTTGATTGGATCTTCCAAACTCATCAAACTATATCACTGCATACAAAACCAATGAAACCATTCCTAGAACATGTTTTTGCTACTCCTGGGTTACCAAATGAAATTCTACTGCATGACTGACTTGTTAATAATGAAGCATTTGACTATCTCTACTTGAGAGGAAAAATGGATCAGCCATAATGAAATGGCAGACCAGACTTGATGTGCCGTATGACCTAATTCTGCTATTATAATTGTTAATTGTCTATAAATAAACAGAATAGTTGTAGTCTATATATAAACTTACTCATTTTTTCTGCCTAAATTTATCATCTAAAACAGTAATTTCCCAACCTTTTTTTATGCCACAAACCAATACCATTGAACAAGGTGTCTAATAACTCCAGGCTGGGAAACCCTGATCTAAATCATTAATGCAGCTAACAAACAACAGACTCAGTATTGTTACCCAGCGTCACATCACTACTCACTGGCACCAATCTAAGTAAAATTACTCCACTACCGCTATCAAACTAGTTTTATATCCATTTAACTAACTCATTTCATATCCCATGACATTTAACCTTCTAGCCAGCCTATCAAGAAGAAATACTGAATTAATTCATTATTCGCTATAATGTGTATCAACTATCTCTACCCTCCTGCATTTTAGTTTTTGATCACCTCTTTTTAAAGACTGACAAGGGTGGGATGGTAGACTTCTGATATACAAAAGATCCCTTGGATGCAGTTTACACAATAGACAGTCCGGTAGAGAGGCCTACCACATCTCCTGAGAAACACATGCAAGATGCTAGAGGCACTTATCATCATCAATCCTGGCCTAAAATGTCAACTGTTTTCATTGCTGTGTGACCTGCTGAATTCCTCCAGTATATTGTACGTGTTACGTTGGATTTCCAGCATTTGCTGAATCTCCTGTATTTAAAATATTTTCTATCTTCTTTGCTTAAGTAATGTTGTCAGGAAGTTAGTTATATTGGAAATGTATAAAAGTTGTATGTTGGAACAGGATAGATCTTTGGTTAGGCTCTAGGCACACCGTGTACAGTTCTGTAACAATATTGCATAGGTGCAGAAGAGGATTCTCCATGGATTATGAGCTTTAAGGAGAGGATGACAAACTTGAATGATTTTCTCTAGAGTGGCAATTAAAGAAGTTTACAAGATTATGAAAGAAATACCAAATGCAAGAGTCATATACAGGGTCTTTGATCTAACTCATCTGTGCGAACTTGTTGCTTAGTGAACAAATTTCAACAGCTCACGTTTGCTCCGTTCCTCCAAGCCTCTCCTAAAAATCTATTTAGAAACATAGAAAACCTACAGCACAATACAGGCCCTTTAGCCCACAAAGCTGTGCAGAACATGTCCTTACCTTAGAAATTACCTAGGGCTACCCATAGCCCTCTAGTTTTCTAAGCTCCATGTATCCATCCAGGAGACTCTTAAATGACACTTTTGTATCCACTCCCAACACCGGCAGCCCATTACACGCATTTACCACTGAGTAAAAAAACTTACCCCTGACATCTCTTCTGTCTGTACTTCCAAGCAACTTAAAATTGTGTCCTTGTACTAGCCATTTCAGTCCTGGGAAAAAGCCTCTGACTATCCACACAATCAATTCCTCTCATCATCCTGTACACCTCTATCAAGTTACCTTTCATCCTCCATTACTCCAAGGAGAAAAGGCCAAGTTAATTTAATCTATTATTGTAAGACATGCTCCCCAATCCAGAGAACATCCTTGTAAATCTCCTCTGCACCCTTTCTATGGTTTCCACATCCTTCCTGTAGTGAGGCGACCAGAACTGAGCACAGTACTTCAAGTGGGGTCTGACCAGGGTCCTATATGGCTGCAACATTACCTCTCAGCTCCTAAACTCAATCCCATGATTGATGACGGCCAAAACATTATATGCCTCATAACCACAGAGTCAACCTGTGCAGCAGCTTTGAGTGTCCTATGGACTCAGACCCCAAGATCCCTCTGATCCTTCACTTACTATTAATACTATATTCTGCCATCATATTCGACCTGTCAAAATGAACCACTTCACACTTATCTGGGTTGAACTCCATCTGCCACTTCTCAGCCCAGTTTGTCCCGCCGTAACCTCTGACAGCCCTCCACATTATCCACAACACCTCCAACCTTTGTGTCATCAGCAAATTTACTAACCCATCCCTTCACCTCCTCATCCAGGTCATTTATAAAAATCATGAAGAGTAGGGGTCCCAGAACAGATCCTTGAGGCACACCACTAGTCACCAAAATCCATGTAGAACTTGACTTGTCTACAACCACAAGCCGCCTGTAGCCAAGCCAGTTCTGGATCCACAAAGCAATGTCCCTGTGGATCCCATGCCTCCTTACTTTCTCAATAAGCCTTGCATGGGGTACCTTATCAAATGCCTTGCTGAAATCCATATACACTACATCTACAGCTCTTCCTTCATCAATGTGTTTAGTCACATCCTCAAAAAATTCAATCAGGCTCCTTAGGCACGACTTGCCCTTGACAAATCCTTGCTGACTAATCCTAATCATACCTTTCCAAATGTTCATAAATCCTGCCTCTCAGGATCTTCTCCATCAACTTACCAAATTAAGACTGAGGTAAGACTCACTGGTCTATAATTCCCTGGGCTATCTCTACTCCCTTTCTTGAATAAGGGAACAACATCCACAACCGTCCAACCCTCCGGAATCTCTCCTGTCCTCATTGATGATGCAAAGATCATCGCTAGAGGCTCAACAATCTCCTCCCTCACTTCCCACAGTAGCCTGAGGAACATCTCATCCAGTCCTGGCGATTTATCCAACTGATGCTTTCCAAAAGCTCCAGCACATCCCTTTTTTTAACATCTGCATGCTCAAGCTTTTCAGTCCGCTCTAAGTCATCACTACAATCACCAAGATCCTTTTCCGTAGTGAAAACTGAAGTATTCATTAAGTACCTCTGCCATCTCCTCCTGTTCCATACACAGTTCTCCACTGCCACACTTAATTGGTCCTATTTTCTAAAATCTTACCCTCTTGATCTTCACATAATTGTAGAATGCTTTGAGGTTTTTTCTTAATTCTGCTTGCCAAGGCATTCTCATGGCCCCGTCTGGCTCTCCTAATTTCACTCTTAAGCTCTTTTCTGCTAATCTTCTAGATCTCTATCATTACCTAGTTTTTTGAACCTTTTGTAAGCTTTTCTTGACTAGATTTACAACAGCCTTTGTATACCACGGTTCCTGTACCCTACCATCCTTTCCCTGTCTCACTGGAATGTACCAATGAAGAACTTATGATCACACTCTCTGAATTACAGGGAATAAATTCCTACACAATGTACCCTTGTAACCTTGCCCCCAAATCTAGGAAACATCCTGGAAAATCTATTCTATGATCTTTCTAGTTTAAACTACACCCTCCCTATAAAAGGGTGAGCAAAACTGAACCAAATACAACAGTAGTGTAACAGTAACACGTAAGACATAGGACCAACATTAGGCCATGCTGCCAATCGAGTCTGTTCTGCCTTGGTTTATATCTCTCTGAACCCCACTCTCTTGCCTTCTCCCTGTAATCTTTGATGCGCTGACTAATCAAGAACCTATCAACTACTTTAAATATCCTCAACAGCTTGGCTACCGGCTGCCCATGTCAATAAATTCTAGCTTTACCATTTTCTGGCTACAGTAATTCCTTCTCATCTTTGTTCTAAACAGATCCCTCTATTCTGAGGTTGTGCTTTTCGGTTCTAGACTCACCCAGTTTTCTAGGAAAAGTCCTCTCATTATCTACTCTATCTAGGCCTTTCAATATTTAAGAAGTTTCAATGAGATCTCCCCATCTCCCTTCTAAACTCCAGCAAGTATACGCCCATTGCTAAACATTTCTCATATGTTAGCCCTTTAATTTCCAGAATTGTCCTCTG
Source organism: Hypanus sabinus (assembly GCF_030144855.1). Lineage (NCBI taxonomy): Eukaryota > Metazoa > Chordata > Chondrichthyes > Myliobatiformes > Dasyatidae > Hypanus > Hypanus sabinus. The sequence goes on from NW_026781342.1 coordinate 110,211, forward strand.
CCTTCTGAACTGAGATTGCTGTTCTGCCATGATCACTGCTGGTATGCTCTTTGAATCTATTTTACCCCACTCCTCTCTCATGTCTCAATAATTCCCTTTACTCCACAATAATACTTCTCTTCACCCGTACTAGTTATTTATATTATTTTATTTAGATACAGTGCAGAATAGGCCTTTCATACCCTTTGAGCTACACTACCCAGCAAACACCCCTCCCCCCAGAGGCTTAATTTAACCCTAACCTAACTGTGGTCAATTTATACTAACTAATTAACCTACTAAGTACATCTTTGCACTGTGAGAGGAAACAGGAAGACCCAGAGAAAACTCACGCGTTTCATGAATCTCCTTTCAAAGGCACTGGGTCTGAACTCCAAATTCTAAAGCACTCAGCTGTAACAGTATTGTACTAATTCAATACCACTATGGTGCCCAAAGCTATACCAACATTAGATGGCTATAAGTTGGCATTGCCTGATGCAATTCTTCAAGCTTACAAGCATCCACAATACATCAGTGTGCTGATCCAGGTCATGGAGTACCACCTCAGTAAGAAACTTATATGAGATGTTCAGCTTCCTGGATGGTTCTAAGTGCATCCAGCTCCAATTCCCTGGTCAGTCAGGAACTGTAGATGGATCTACTTCCTACATATGTAGTCAAGAAGACTTAGGTAACCCAAAATTTCTTATCTCAACAGAGGAGCTTAGTATTGCTTGAACTACCATCTTGCCTATATATTACCTCTAACTTCCCAAACTTCAGTTAAAGCCTATACCTTTCTTGCTCAAGCCTGCTAAGCCAAAGCCTAACCACTCCAAATATCTTAATCCAACAATTGCCACCCTACATAAATGCTGCTTCATTTTATTGTCCCTTGCTAAAAAATTATTAACCCAAGAAATCTCCTGCACCACAGATACCCCAACAGGCCCAGTCACTTTTTGAAACTGTTACATAAAAGTTTATAAGGCACTATCTCCAATCCACTCTACAATTTTCTGCACCACTTACTCTGTCTCTAAATAAGGCCTCACCAACGATGTATACATTTGCAGAATAAGACCCCAGATCCTACACTGAATTACAAAATAAAAGAAGGCCAGCATACCATGAAACTTCTTCACCAGTCTATATATGATACAACCTTCAGCAAACTATACACTTGAATTCCTAAGTCTCTCTGTTCCATTATACTCCCAGAACTCTACCATTCATTCTACAAGTACCCTGGTTTAATCTTCTTAAATAAATTATCTTAAGGTGAGAGGGGAAAGGTTCTTTAAACACAAGAATAGTAGGTGTTTGGAGCAGGATACCAAGGTAGTGAGGGAAACGAATATAATAGTGACATTCAAGAAACAATTAAGCAGGTACAAGTATGGAGGAATATAGACCATATGAAGCCAGGTAGAAACATATAAACTTGCCCACATTGGCAGTAAAGACCTGGTAAGATGAAGGACCAGCACTTGTGCTGTGGTGTAGTTTAAATCAAAGACTTGGATTGTAACTTGTAAATCAAGTTTATATAGCCTTCTTAACCATATAACAATTACAGCACAGAAACAGGCCATCTCGGCCCTTCTAGTCCATGTTGAACGCTTACTCTCACCTAGTCCCACCGACCTGCACTCGGCCCATAACCCTCCATTCCTTTCTTGTCCATATACCTGTCCAATTTTACTTCAAATGACAATACCAAACCTGCCTCTACCACTTCTACTGGAAGTTCATTCTACACAGCTACCTTACTGAGTAAAGGTTCCCCCTCATGTTACCCTTAAACTTTTCCCCCTAACTCTCAAATCATGTCCTCTTGTTTGAATCTCCCCTACTCTCAATGGAAAAAGCCTATCCATGTCAACTCTATCTATCCCCCTCATAATTTTAAATACCTCTATCATCCCCCTCAACCTTCTATGCTCCAAAGAATAAAGACCTAACTTGCTCAATCTTTCCCTGTAGCTTAGGTGCAGAAACCCAGGTAACATTCTAGTAAACCTTCTCTGTACTCTCCATATTTTGTTGATATCTTTCCTATAATTCGGTGACCTGAACTGTACACAATACTCCAAATTCGGCCTTACCAATGTCTTGTACAATTTTAACATTATATCCCAACTCCTATACTCAATGCTCTGATTTATAAAGGCCAGCATACCAAAAGCCTTCTTCACCACCCTATCCACATGAGATTCCACCTTCAGGGAACTCTGCACCATTATTCCTAAATCACTCTGTTCTACTGCATTCTTCATTGCCCTACCATTTACCATGTATGTCCTATTTTGATTATTCCTACCAAAATGTAGCACCTCAAACTTATCAGCATTAAACTCCATCTGCCATCGTTCAGCCCACTCTTCTAACTGGCCTAAATCTCTCTGCAAACTTTGAAAACCTTCTTCATTATCCACAACGCCATCTATCTTCGTATCATCTGCATACTTACTTATCCAATTTACCACCCCATCATCCAGATCATTAATGTATATGACAAACAACATTGGACCCAGTACAGATCCCTGAGGAACAACACTAGTCACCAGCCTCCAACCTGACAAACAGTTATCCACCACTACTCTCTGGCATCTCCCATCCAGCCACTGTTGAATCCATTTTACTACTTCAATATTAACACCTAAAGGCTGAACGTTCCTAACTAACCTTACATGTGGAACGTTGTCAAAGGCCTTACTGAAGTCCATATAGACAACATCCACTGCTTTACCTTCATCAACTTTCCTAGTAACCTCTTCAAAAAATCCAGTAAGATTTGTCAAACATGACCTTCCATGCACAAATCCATGTTGACTGTACCTAATCAGACCCTGTCTATCCAGATAATTATTTTACCATCTCTAAGAATACTTTCCTTTAATTTACCACCACTGATGTCAAACTGACAGGTCTATAATTGCTAGGTTTACTCTTAGAACCCTTTTTAAACAATGGAACCACATGAGCAATACGCCGATCCTCCAGCACCATCCCCCTTTCTAATGACATTTGAAATATTTCCGTCAGAGCCCCTTCTTGATTTACCTTTGTCTATTTTTCCACACACCTGAACTCCACATTATATCCTTGAAGCTAGCACCAAGTTACCCATCCCAGAGATTTGGCTTCAATCCTGATTTCAGTCAGTGCACTTGCACCTATTTACATATATGTGTATGTGTGTGTGTGTGTGTGTGTGTGTGTGTGTGTGTGTGTGTGTGTGTGTGTGTGAGTGTGTGTGTGTGTGTGTGTGTGTGTGTGTGTGTGTGTTTGTGTGTGTGTGTGTGTGTGTGTGTGTGTGTGTGTGTGTGTATGTGTGTAGATGCTGCACGTTCTCCTTGTGACCCTGTGAGTTTTAACAGGATGTTCCACTTTTCTATCATATCCTAATGATGTGCAGGACTGTGGGTTAATGGACTGTTGCATATCATTTGCAGGTGTATGTTCTTGGAGAACCGTGGTATCAGTGGAAATAGGATGTCATTATTGTAGATGATCAGCATGACCTCAATTGGCAGGACCCGTTTCTTTATAACACCATTAAGACCATGAGACATAGGAGTGGAATTAAGTCATTTGGCCCATTGTCTGCTCTACCATTTCATCACGGCTGATCCATATTCGTCTTAACTTCATTCCTCCACTGGGTCTTAAGACACAGGGACAAAATTATGCAAATTGGCCTATTTAAAGCAATTTTGTTTTGGAAATGGTAGGAAATAAGGTACTTGCCTTTTTTTTCTTCTTTTTATGGGACTTTCTACTAATAGAGCTTTGGAGCAGGACCTAAAATATTTTACAAAACAGAGAGAAACAGGTTTTATCATTAATGCAACCAGTTTATTTCTTATGCCTTCCTGATAGAAATAGATTTTCAATATACTTCAATACATTAATGCTGAATTCATTACAGGTAAGTGGCTTAATATTAGGCCTATTAAATACAGAAGGAATAAAATAGAATAACGAAGGTAAAAAAATAATTTGGGCAATAGCTGAAAGACTACCTTCCTAACTAAATAGAAAGAAAATATTTCTACTTATTATTTGTTCTATTTCAATAGTTATTATGCAAATTGTAATCAGACACTTTAAATTATCTACATATGCTTTAAAAAATGCAGCTACGAAAGAAATGTAAATTTATGAAAATGCTGCATATCTGACTCGATAAAAGTGAGAAGATACAGGCAATTGGAATGGAAAGGCTTAGAAGAATATGAGGCAATTGTGAGCAAATGGGACCAGCTTAAATGGGAATCTGCATCAGCACTAGTTAAGCCAAAGGGCCTATTATGTGATCTATAACTCTACAAAGATGACAACATAAGACTCCTAAACAACCTCACTATGTGCCTATGTGAGAAAGACTATGAAGAATTCTTTCTCAAACAGATATACAAGATGATATTGTTGGGAAATTATCTCTCAAGAAAAATCAGTCAAGAAATAGAGTTAAAAAAGGGCTGCAAATTATGTGTTGAAGTGTATGTTTTAATGCTTAGGATGATGACACAGAGATGTATCAGTATAAAGTCTATGTCATTGTGGCCATTTCAGAGACTGGATAGACACTGTCCGCGTCTTACAGCATGAGGAAGGACATCTGGACATGGCATAGGTTAATAAATTTGACCTTTTGTTAGAGAACAGTTAACACTTTTTTTAAATGACAATAAATAGTATGGCCCTTGTGGGAAAGGATAAGTTGGACTGAAACAAACTTACAAGAATTAGGGAGAATTGGGAAATGTTAACTGGGAATTCCCTTTTCAAAGAAGAAAGGGAATCCCTTCCTCTACCTCGCAGAACTGCCCTCAACTACATCCCTTTCATTTCATGCATTTCTGCTTTCGCTTCATTCTCCCACCAACCTAACAGGGATAGGGTTCCTCGTCCTAAGATACCACCCCACCAACCTCTGCATCCAGAACATAATTCTCCGCAACTTCCGCCATCTCCAACGGGATCCCACCATGAAACACATCTTTTCCACCCCCCAACTATCTGCTTTCTGCAGGGATCATTTTGTTATTATTATCTACTTTGTTCATTCATCCCTTCCAACTTTCAATAAGGTTGAAAGGGTGCAGAGAAGGTTTACAATGATTTTGCTGGGACTTGTGTAACTGAGTTACAGAGAAAGGTTGAATAGGTTAGGACTTCATTCCCTAGAATGTAGAAGAATGAGGGAAGATTTGATAGAGGTGTATAAAATTATGACTGGTATAGATAGAGTGAATGCAAGCAGGCTTTTCCCACTGAAACTAGGGGAGAAAAAAGCCAGAGGGCAGAGGTTAAGGGTGAAGGGGGAAATGTTTAAAGGGATCGCGGGGGGGGGGGGGCTTCTTGACACAGAGAGTGGTGGGAGTGTGGAATGAGCTGCCAGATGAAGTGGTGAATGCAGGCTCACTTTTAACATTTAAGAAACACTTGGACAGGTACGTGGACGAAAGGGATATGGAAGGATATGGCCCAGGTGCAGGTCAGTGGGACTCAGCAGAAAAATGGTTCGGCACAGCCAAGAAGGGCCAAAAGGCCTGTTTCTGTGCTGTAATGTTCTATGGTTCTAACTGATCTCCCACCTGGCACTTATCCTTGCAAGTTGTACAAGAGCTACTTCCGCCCCTTACATCTCCCTCACTACCATTCAGGGCTCCAACAGTCCTTCCAGGTGAGACAACTCTTCACCTGTGAGGCATATACTGTGTCCTGCTGTGGGCTTCTGTATATCAGTCAGACCTGATGTAGATCAAGAGATTATTTCACTGAGCACCTATTCTCCATCCACTATCCATTTTAATTCCCATTCCCATATATCAATTCATTACCACACTCAGAGCAGAGGATCAACATATTTCATGACCAATGAATGTCAATTTATTTTTTCTTTCCAATATTTTATTAGTTTCTAAATAGAAGAATACAGAGTACAAGAAAGTGTATAAAAGGTCTGAAAAGATTAAAAAACTACCAGTTACATTATACCTGATTGTAATAACAATCTCATTACCATTCTTATAAGTTAATCATTAGTTACATTGAACTATACTAATTTATTACAAAAAGAATCTAACCCCAAGACTGAAACTGTTTATTAATGAAATAAGGTAAAATACCTTCTCATATAATAAAAATTAATAATAGCTAACATCTGAGTGTTAACAACAAACTGGTTTTGAAAATAATTCAGAAATTGAACACCATATCTTCTCTAAATCTAAACATGACATAACGTCACATAACCACTGAGCATGAGTAGGAGGAAAATCAACTTTCCATTTAAACAAAAGTGTCCTCCTAGCTATAAGAGCTAAAGGTCAAAATATGTAAATCAGATGCCTTCAGCTTAATATTTTGTCCTCTAACAATACTTATACTTTGTCACCAAACTGATACTAGAGCGTACAATCATCACAGCGATATTTGATTCTGCACTTCACGCTCCCTGGAGTACAAATTGAAGTAAATATAGTAAAAATTTAAAATATAAATCATAATTAGAAAATAGAAAAGGGAAAGTAAGGTAGTGCAAGTCGCGTCCGGATATTTGGAAGGTACGGCCCAGATCCGGGTCAGGATCCGTTCAGCAGTCTTATCACAGTTGGAAAGAAGCTGTTCCCAAATCTGGCCGTATGAATCTTCAAGCTCCTGAACCTTCTCCCAGAGGGAAGAGGGACAAAAATTGTGTTGGCTGGGTGGGTCTTGTCCTTGATCATCCTGGCAGCACTGCTCCAATAGCGTATGGTGTAAAGTGAGTCCAAGGATGGAAGATTGGTTTGTGTGATGTGCTGGGTTATGTTCACGATCTTCTGCAGCTTCTTCCAGTCTTGGACAGGACAACTTCCATACCAGGTTGTGACGCACCCTAGAAGAATGCTTTCTATGGTGCACCTATAAAAATTAGTGAGGGTTTTAGGGGACAGGCCGAATTTCTTCAGCTTTCTCAGGAATTAAAGGTGCTGGTGGGCCTTCTTGGCAGTGGACTCTGCTTGGTTAGACCAAGTCAGGTCGTTTGTGATATTCACCCTGAAGAATTTAAAGCTTTAGACCTGTTCCACCTGTGCACCACCAATGTAGATGGGGTCGTGCAGTCCGCTACTCCTTTTGAAGTCAACCACCAATTCCTTCGTCTTGCTGACGTTGAGGGATAGGTTATTGTCTTTGCACCATGCCATCAGGTTCTTAATTTCATCTCTGAACTCAGACTCATCATTACCCAAGATATGGCCTACAATTGTGGTGTCATCAGCAAACTTATATATTGAGTTTGATGGAAACTTGGCTACACAATCATGGGTGTACAGTGAGTACAGCAGGCGACTCAGTACACAGACTTGTGGGGCACCAGTGTTCAGAGTGATTGTAGAGGAGATTTTGTCTCCTATTTTTACAGCCTGAGTCCTGTCTGTGAAGAAGTTGAAGATACAGCTGCAGATCTGAGTGCTAAGACCCAGGTTTTGGAATTTAGGAATCAGTTTATTTGGAATGATGGTACCGAATAGGACCGTCAGAGGATTAGGCTTAAAATTAACTTTAAAAAGTAAGGAAAAAGTTTGAAAAAATTTCCTTCCAATATTTTTCAAGACTGGGACGTTCAAACATATGAATTAATTTAGTTTCTCCATTATTACATGTCACAGTAGGGAGATATATCCGAATAAAAAAGAGATAACTTAGTCTTATGAGCTCTATGTACCACCTTAAATTGTACGAGGGAATGACGAGCACATAGCGATGAAGTATTAACCAGTTTAAAAATTCATTCCAGGTTTCCTCAGATATTGATGTCTGTATGGGCAGTCCCCAGGTTATGAAAGAGTTCCATTCCTGAGTCAGTCTTTAAGTCACATTTGTACATGGTCAGAACAGGTACATCCAGTATTATTTAGCGTCAGTTAGTCAAATGCTTGTCTTAGTATATAGTATATAATATATAGTATATATTTTTACATATATATTATGTATTTCAATAATTAAACCACTGTGTTGCTTAGTAATAATTGTAGCTTTCATCGGAGCAGGGTCTTTCACATTCTCCATTATTCTCATTTTATCCTTTAAAATTGTTCCGATCATTGGCCGACTGTAGCCTAATGCTTTTCCAATGACCGATACGTTTCACCTCTTTCCAAATGTTCTAGTTTCCACTTTATTTTCAATCGTGATCTTTTCCCATCAATGGAACAGAAACACTGCAGGCTGCGGTTCCCGAACTCTGCCGAGTCCTAAGGACCACCGCACTGAATTCCCCAGGTCCTAAAGTCCACCGCACTGAGAACCAGTTAAATGGGACAAGTGGGGGCTGTGCTGGGTTTGGGATTGGGATCCTCCAAAATATTCTGCATGGGAATTTAAACCGGAGGTGATAATGCTTTTTTTTATGAGGTTGAGTTGCGAGCTCGACATTTACCCGGCATGGATGGAGAGTGCACTCGGGAGCGGTGTCACTGGATTGAACTCGGGAACCTCTGTTCTCCAGCCCGGCACTGATCTCACTGCGCCACCAGCCTAGCCGACCGGGGGTGGGGGTCAGGATGAATCTTGCTAAGAAAAATTTAAGCCAAATAGCCAAATACAAAGTTACACACACAACACAGTGTCAAAAGCATTGACTTAAAATGGTGGATGGCATTCTTTGTCCTCGGTTCGTAAGTCAGAAGTTCGCAACTCGGCATCTGTAAATCTTGTTCCCAGAGATTCTTAATCTTGTCTGAAGGAGCATTACTCATCTCCAGTAACATACCATAAAAACTGAACCATTATGAAAAAGTGCCAGACTAAAAATTATGTCTAGTAAGTTCTTATCTGAGCTTATGGGGAATGTACATAATTGAGATCTTAAAAAGTCTCTAATTTGTAAAATTAGTAAATATCTAAAAAAGTGAGTTTTGGGTAAGCTATATCTAGCTGACAATTGCTCAAATGAATAAAGGTTTCCACCAACAAACAGATCCCAAAACATTTAATACCCATACCATAAACATTCTCATCCCTTAAAAACTAAATTGGTCACGGAGGGTTTAAAAAAATTAGAATAAATGGGACCTGAAAAGGAGGATCTCAATAAACCAAAGTGTTTCCTAAATTGTATCCAGATCCTCAGACTATGTTAACTATTAAATTATCAGTTAGTTTACTTACAGATAAAGGAAGTGAGGATCCAAGAACAGAAATAATAGAAAATTTATTAACAGAGATAGCTTTTAAAGAGACCCATACCGGACAGTCAAAATGATTAACATAGCCAAAACATAAGATATCGTATATTAACTGCCCAGTAATAAAACCTAAACTTAGGTAAGGCTAAACCTCCAGACTTCTTAGATTTTTGTAGATGAATTTTATTTAAACAAAGACATTTATTTTTTCATATATAGGAGGATAAAATAGAATCAATCGCATCTAGCTCTTTACTTCATCCCTCCTGCTCATGGATTAAACTATAAACGTGTTTCTCTCTCTCCCCCACCTTTTAAATCTCTGCTTTTTTTCTCCAGACCTTTTAGAAGGTCTTGCCTTGAAACGTCAACTGTACGCTTCTCCATGGATGCTGCTTTTGTGTGTGTTCCTTGGATTTCTAGCCTGCAGATTTTCTTGTTTGTTATTGGGAGAAGTTTTTGAACAAGTCTGTATCTAACATGTGGAGGGTGTTTAAAGAATAATTGCCTAAAGTGCAAGTGTTATGAATGTACCACAGCTCTGAGGGGCCAAATCACAAGAGCACTATTAATCCAGGTCTCGGACCCAGGCAAATGAGAGTCAATGTAATGGTTTTGGCCATTGCTCTTAGAGACACCTGTGCGAAGGGCAAGACCCTGCTACGTGACAGCTACCACGGATATGGACACCCTCGGGCAACGTGGGGGTGGGGATTGCATCACCCTACTCTGATGGACATCTACAACTCTGCAAGTCAAGATAAAAGGAGACTGCAGAAGGCGGTACCCCAGAAAGAGACGCACCAGAAGGACTCGATCGCTCAACGCTCCCATGATAGCTAGAAGCCAATCAAAAGCCACGTGCGCTCCGTAACTCGTTTGCCTGGGGAGCGGGTGGCTGATGATACCGAGAAGGACTTCAAACTAATAACAGGGAAACAACGCTCCCCTGATTCAACGGAGTTGCTTCGTCAAAGACCCGGGCAAGTTTTTCCGTTTCTCCTCACTCTCTCTGAAAAACTTGAAACCCAGCGTTTCCCCAAAGAGACTGAAGCCTGTAGACTTCTGAGTGACTTTTATATTTCCAACGGACAATATATTATCCCCTAGACAACAGTCGAGATTATTTCTTAATGATGATTATTGCTATACCCGCGCTTAGATTAAGTTTTGCCGATGTATATGGTCTGAATGTTTGTTTACCCTTAATTTGGTGCCCCCTTCATGAATAAAACCGTTTGAAAATAGTGCCATCAGACTCCAACGGACCTCTCTATCTTTGCTGGTGAGTTATCCAGTTACGGGATACGTAACAACTTGGGGTTTCTCGTCTGGGATTTGAAACCAAATTGGGAGGCCAGTGAATCGGGCTTGTAGTCCAAAACTTGAATCTGGTTACGCGGGTAGCCAGACAGGAAACCAGCAAAGATGGACGTGGGTGAATTTATGAAAAACCCGACTGCTAGAAGCGGCCACAAAATCAGACTTGTTAAATTTGGTGAAGGGGTTGAACCTCGCAGAAGTGAGGTCATCCATGAAAAAGCGGGAGGTGCGAAGGGCCATAACCCAGTATTACATTGGGAAGAAGGTGTTTGAAGCTAAGGTATTGGGAGATATCCCTGAAAAGGTACCATCAAGTGGGACGGTTCAGTTAGAGGTGGAGAAATTAAGGCGGGAACATGAAATTAAGTTAAAAGAGCTGGCAGTGGCTGAAAGAGAGAGAGAGAGAGAGAGAGAGAGAGAGAGAGAGAGAGAGAGAGAGAGAGAGAAAGGGAGAGGCAAAGACAGCATGGAATTCACCTAAAGGAGCTAGAAGCAGTTGAGAATGAGAAACGGAGGCAACTTGACCGGGAGATGGAGAAGATAAGGAAAAAGCGAACAGATCAAGAGTTAGACCGAGCGGAGCAGTTTAATGTTAGTAGGGAGTTGAGATTGGTACCCCCGTTCGAGGAGACAGATGTCGATAGTTATTTCTTCTTTTTTGAAAAGGTGCCAGTAAATCAGAAATGGCCAAAAGAGCAGTGGGTGGCGTTGTTACAAAGTGTGTTAAAGGGGAAAGCCCAACGAGCATATGCAGCGTTGTCCCTGGAGGAGGGGGAAGCGGAGAATTATGCTGAAGTAAAGGAGGCCATTCTCCGGGCTTACGAAGTGGTACCCTTGCATAGGGTCCTTCTAGATTGTGAGTTGGTGTCGGGACCAGTGGAGCTGGGGGTCCTGCCGGAGTTGCCGGGGGAAGGCATGGATGTCCTTCTGGGGAATGACCTAGCGGGAGGGAAAATGGGAACAGCCGTGAAGCTGACAACTCAGCCTGCGAGGATTGAGGCTCCTCTCTCAGATCTGAAGATATACCCCGCCTGGGCAGTCACTGGCAGCATGTCAGTTTAAATCTGGCCGGTTTTGACTTGGCCGACACGTTTTTACCGACTCTGTACCAGCGAGGGTTCGAGGAAGGTAAACCGGAGAGTAAGGAGGGGGGAGAGAGTAAACAGGGGGAGGTAGACCTGCCCTTAGCCAGACGAGAGATTGTACAGGAACAGGAAAGGGACGAGGAGCTGATAGCCTTGAGAGAGTTGGTTCTTTCGGAGACCGAGGTTGAAACTGAGCCCGAAGGTTACTACCTGAAGGAGGGTGTGTTGATGAGTAAGTGGAGGCCCCCCAAGGTGTCGGTCGAAGAGGACTGGGCGGTGGTACATCAGATAGTAGTCCCGAAAGCGTATCGGGACGAAATTCTGAACTTAGCTCATAAGGGACCGTTAGGTGGGCATCTGGGAATAACGAAGACAGTGGATCGGGTTTAAAGAGAGTTCTATTGGCCAAGCATGAGAAAAGAGATTACTGAATATTGTAAAAGGTATCATACCTGCCAAATGGTGGGTAAGCTGAACCAAGTTATCTCTAAGGCACCCCTCCGACCCATCCCCGCGTGCGAGGAGCCTTTCTCCCGAATCATTGTGGATTTTGTGGGACCCCTACCTAAAACTGCAAGGGGGCGGCAGTATATCATGACCATGATGTGTGCCGCTACACGACTTCCAGAGGCTGTGCCTCTGGGTAATATTAGGACCGCTGTGGTGGTGAGGGCCCTCATCAAATTATTTACCACAGTGGGGCTGCCTAAGGAGGTACAGTCGGATCAGGGGAGTACCTTCACACATAACGCATTTCAGCAGATGATGACCCAGCTAGGGGTCAAACAAATTCTAGCCTCCGCGTACCACCTGGAATCCCAAGGGGCGTTGGAAAGGTTCCACGCTACACTAAAGACCATGCTTAAAACTTATTATCAGGAGAACGTTCGAGACTGGGATGAGGCTTTACCCCTTCTGTTATTTGCCGTCAGGGATACAGTCCAGTGCTCACTGGGGTTCAGTCCGTTTGAGCTCATTTTCGTCACAGGCCCAGGGGCCCTCTAACACTCCTGAGAGAAAAGTGGTCTAGCCCGACCGTTCAAGTCAGTGTGATCGACTATGTTCTGAAATTCCGGGAGAGGCTGCATAAAGTACGCGCTTTGGCAAAGGAAAACCTTAAAGAATCCCAGGAAAAAATGAGCCAGTGGTATAACCCGAGAGCGCGAGAACGAGAGTTTTACGTAGGCGACAAGGTTTTGGTCCTATTTTCGGTAGTTACCCACCCCCTTCAGACGAGGTTTCAAGGACCATATACAGTGCGTAAGAAAATAGACTCGCTGAATTACGTGATTGAAACCCCCAATCGGCGAAAACCGACCCAGTTAGTTCACGTGAACATGATGAAAAGGTACCATGACACTACACCCGCGGTGGTTGGTGCGGCCATGAAAACCGATCACAACCCGTTGGTATTCCTGGCCGATATGGAAAATAAAAACCGGAGGTTATTGAGCTGGAGTCTGATGCTGCAGGAATTCGATATTAAGATACAGCACATTAAGGGGAGTGGTAATGTGCTAGCAGATTGTTTATCTCGATGCTGAACTACGTGTATAACTGTATGGCTCCGTAATTAAAAGAAAAAGCTTGGGTATTGTGTTAGATTAAAAATCCTGTAAGACTCTGTATAACTCCATTTTTAACCGCTGGTAAAAAACGTTTTTTTAGAGGGGAGGTGTTATGAATGTACCACAGCTCGGAGAATCGCAAGAGCACTATTAATCCGGGTCTCGGACCCAGGCAAATGATAGTCAATGTAACGGTTTTGGCCATTGCTCTTAGAGACACCTTTGCGAAGGGCAAGACCCTGCTACGTGACAGCTACCACGGATATGGACACCCTCGGGCAATGTGGGGGTGGGGATTGCATCACCCTACTCTGATGGACATCTACAACTCTGCAAGTCAAGACAAAAGGGGACTGCAGAAGGCGGTACCCCAGAGAGAGACGCACCAGAAGGACTCGAACGCTCAACGCTCCCGTGATAGCTGGAAGCCAGTCAAAAGCCACGTGCGCTCCGTAACTCCTTTGCCTGGGGAGCGGGTGGCTGATAATACCGAGAAGGACTTAGAACTAATAACAGGAAAACAACGCTCCCCTGATTCAACGGAGTTGCTTCGTCAAAGACCCGGGCAAGTTTTTCCGTTTCTCCTCACTCTCTCTGAAAAACATGAAACCCAGCGTTTCCCCAAAGAGACTGAAGCCTGCAGACTTCTGAGTGACTTTTATATTTCCAACGGACAATATATTATCCCCTAGACAACAGTCGAGATTATTTCTTAATGATGATTATTGCTATACCCGCGCTTTAGATTGAGTTTTGCAGATGTATATGTTCTGAATGTTTGTTTAACCTTAATTTTGTGCCCCCTTTATGAATAAAACGTTTGAAAATAGTGCCATCAGACTCCAACAGACCTCTCTATCTTTGCTGGTGAGTTATCCAGTTACGGGATACGTAACGCAAGGAAGATATGATTTAATGAGAAGGTAGATACGGAGCAAGAAGGTTGCGAGTGGAACGGCTAAGGATTTCTGGAGCGAAGGCATTTTACTACTTGGGGTAGAGAGAGGCAAGACTGCGCAGGCACAGTAGAATGCGAAAAGCTTAAAGACCGTCATATCCAGCAGACAGCGGAGTGATAGAGTAGCAGCGTGAGAGGGTTTAGGCGGTTACGGGACGAGGCGAGGTAGGTTTACCTGTGTTAACTGCAGAAAGGAAGTATGTGTGTGAGGCTGGTGTTCTGGGCTTGGTATCAGATGTGGGAAGTCCTGGAGTCTCCCAGCCTCCTAGACGGCCATATCTGCACCCGGTGTGGAGCTAAGGGACTACACTGGGGAACTGGACATACAGCTCGAAGACCTTCGCCTGGTTAGGGGCTGCCATAAGGTGATAGAAAAGAGTTATAGGCAAGTGGCCACACGGGTTATGGGAGAAAGACATGTGGGTAATAGTCAGGAGGGGGAAGGGGAAGAGTCAGGTACTAGGGAGTACCCCTGTAGCTGTACCCCTTGACAATAAGTACTCCTGTTTGAGTACTGTTGGCGGGGTGGGGGGGGGGGGGGGGAGAACAGCCTACCTGGGGGATTTTGTGCACACAGGAAGGAAATTTGGATGGTAGTTTGCCTCCCAGGTGCCAGGGACAGGTTGTTTCAGCGTCCACAATATCCTGCAGTGGAGGGAGAACAGCCAGAGGTCATGGTACATACTGGTACCAATGAAATAGACAGAAAACGGAAGAGGTCCTGAAAAACAGATAACAGGGAGTTTGGAAGAAAGAGAAACAGGAACACAAAGGTAGTAATCTCAGGATTACTGCCTGTGCCACATGACAGCGAGTATAGAAATGGGATGAGGTGGAGGATAAATGCGTGGCTGAGGGATTGGAGCAGGGGGCAGGGATTCAGATTTCTGGATCATTGGGATCTCCTTTGGGGCTGATGTGATCTGTACAAAAAGGATGGGTTACACTTGAATCCCGGGGGACCAATATCCTGGCAGGGAGGTTTACCAAGGCTACTGGGGAGAGTTTAAACTAGAATTGTTGGGGGTGGGAACTGAACTGAAGAGAATGGGGAAGGGGAGGTTGGCTCACAAATAGAGAAAGCTTGTAGACAGTGTGTGAGGAAGGATAGGCAGTTGATAGAGAAAGGATGTGCTCAGACCGAAGGTTTGAGATGTGTCTAATGCAAGGAGTGTTGTGAACAAAGCAGATGAGCTTAGAGTGTGGATCAGTACTTGGAGCTATGATGTGGTGGCTATTACGGAGAAAATGGATGGCTCAGGGACAGGAATGGTTACTGTAAGTGCCAGGCTTTAGATGTTTTGGAAAGGACAGGGAAAGAGGCAAAAGAGATCACAGATAGTGTCACAGCTGCAGAAAAGGTGGACGCCATGGAGGGATTGTCTACAGAGTCTCTGTGGGTGGAGGTTAGTAACAGGAAGGGGTCAATAACTCTACTGGGTGTTTTTTATAGGTTGCCCAACAGTAATAGGGATATCAAGGAGCAAATAGGGAAACAGGTCCTGGAAAGGTGTAATAACAGCGTTGTCATGCTGGGAGATTTTAGTTTCCCAAATATTGGTTGGCACCATCCCTACAGCAAGGGGTTTAGATGGTGTGGAGTTTGTTAGGTGTGTTCAGGAAGGTTTATTGACACGACATGTAGATAAGCCAACAAGAGGAGAGCCTGTACTTGGTCTGGTATTGGGAAATGGCCCTGGTCAGGTGTCAGATCTCCCAGCGGAAAAGCATTTTGGCGATAGTGATCATAGTTCTATAGTTCTATTACAATAGAGAGAGAGAGAGAGAGAGAGAGAGAGGGAGAGGGAGAGGGAGAGGGAGAGAGAGGGAGAGAGAGAGAGGGAGAGAGAGAGAGAGAGAGAGAGAGAGAGAGAGAGAGAGAGAGAGAGAGAGAGAGAGAGAGAGAGAGAGAGAGAGAGAGAGAGAGAGAGAGCAATAGACTAGACAGAAAAGCTTTTAACTGGAATTATTAGGCTATCAGGCAGGAACTTGGAAGCTTAAATTGGATACAGATATTCTCAGGGAAAAGTATGGAAGAAATGTTCAGGGGATATTTGTGTGGAGTTCTGTATAGGTACATTCCAATGAGACAGGGAAGTTATGTAGGGTACAGGAACCATGATGAACAAAGGCTGTAGTAAATCCAGTCAAAAAGAAAAGCTTACAAAAGGTTCAGAGAGCTACGTAATGTTAAGAGATCTAGAAAATTATAAGGCGAACAGGATGGAACTTAAGAAGGAAATTAGGAGAGCCTGAAAAGGTCATGAGAAGGCCTTGGCGGGCAGGATTAAGGAAAACCCCAAGGCATTCTACAATTATGTGAAGAGCGAGAGGATAAGATGTGAAAGAATAGTGTAACAGTGGGAAAGTGTGTATGGAACCAGAGGAAATAGCAGAGGTACTTAATGAATACTTTACTTCGGTATTCACTACAGAAAAGGATCTTGGTGTGCAGCTTGAGCATGTAGATATTAAGAAAGAGGCTGTGCTGGAGCTTTTGGAAAGCATAAGGTTGGATAAGTCGGCGGGACCAGATGAGATGTACCCAAGGCTACTGTGGGAGGTGAGGGAGGAGATTGCTGAGCCTCTGGCAATGATCTTTGCATCATCAATGGAGATGGGAGAGGTTCTGGAGGACTAGAGGGGTTTGGATGTTGTTCTCTTATTCAAGAAAGGGAGTGAAGACAACCCAGGAAATTATAGACCTGTGAGTCTTACCTCAGTGGTTGGTAATGTGATGGAGAAGATCCAGAGAGGTGGAATTTATGAATACTTGGAGAGGTATAATATGATTAGGAATAGTCAGCATGTGTCAAAGGCAGATCTTGCCTTAGAGCCTGATTGAATTTTTTGAGGATGTGACTAAACACATTGATGAAGGAAGAGCTGTAGATGTAGTGTATATGGATTTCAGCAAGACTTTTGATAAGGTACCACATGCAAGGCTTATTGAGAAAGTAAGGAGGCATGGGATCCAAGGGGACATTGCTTTGTGGATCCAGAACTGGCTTGCCCACAGAAGGCAAAGAGTGGTTGTAGACAGGTCATATTCTGCAAGGAGGTCGGTCATCAGTGGAGTGCCTCAGGGATCTGTTCCGAGACCCTTACTCTTCGTGATTTTTATACATGACCTGAGGAAGTCGAGGGATGAGTTAGTAAGTTTGCTGATGACAGATAGGTTAGGGGTATTGTGGATAGTGTACAGGGCAGTCAGAGTTTAAAGCAGGACATTGACAGGATACAAAACTGGGCTGAGAAGTGACAAATGGAGTTCAACACAGATAAGTGTGAAGTGGTTCATTTTGGTAGGTCAAATATGATGGCAGAATATAGTACTAATGTTAAGACATTAAGACTCCTGGCAGAGTGGAGGATCAGATTGATCTTTGGGTCCAAGTCCATAGGACGCTCAAAACAGCTGTGCAGGTTGACTCTGGTTAAGAAGGTATATGGTGTATTGGCCTTCATAAATCATGGAATTGAATTTGGGAGCCGAAGGGTAATGTTGCAGCTATATAGGACCCTGGTCAGACCACACTGTGCTCAGTTCTGGTCGCCTCACTACAGGAAGAACATAGGAAACATAGAAAAGGTGCAGAGTAGATTTACAAGGATGTTGCCTGGATTGGGGAGCATGCCTTATGAAAACAGGTTGAATGAACTCGGCCTTTTTTCCTTGGAGCGACAGAGAATGAGAGGTGACCTGATAGAGATGTATAAAATGATGAGAGGCATTGATTGTGTGGATAATCAGAGGCTTTTTCCAAGGGCTGAAATGGCTGCCACAAGAGGACACAGGTGTAAGGTGTTGGGGAGTTGGTACAGAGAAGATGTCAGGGCTAAGTTTTTTACGTAAAGAGTGGTGAGTGCGTGGAATGGGCTGCTGGCAATGGTGGTGGAGGAAAAGGAAATAAACTTTATTAATCTGAAATTAAGAAGAGCCATTGAAGATTATAAATAAGTCAGAAAGGAATTCAAGGGAATTAGGAGAGCCAGAAAGGGCCCCGAAATGTTATTTGCAAGTAGGATTAAAGAGAATCTCTAAGTATTTTACACAATGTTATGAGTAAAAGGAAGACAACGGAGTGTCTACGATTACTTGAAGATAAAGAAGGAAGTGGAGACAATAAATGAATATTTTGCATGTACATTTCATGAAGTTTAAGGGCAAGAACGATAAGATGATCAATGCTGAGTGTGTTTATATGCTAGAAGATTTTGAGATAAAGAAGGAAGTACTTTTAGGTCCCTTAAAGACCATTAAATAAGTCTCCTGCCCTTCATACATCCAAGTTACTGTCCTCTCAAGAAGAATTTCAGGAACAATGGCTAGTAGCTAATGATAATCCATTTTTCAAGAGGGAATTAGGGTTAACCTTAGAAACTAAGTTAGTGATATAGAATTATCAGAAATGGAATAAGGTTTAATATCACTAGCATATTTTGTGAAATTTGTTTTAACCAATGATACATTTCAAAACATAATATAGAAATAATAAATTACAATAAATATTATATAAACAAGAAAATGAATTAATGAGTGCAATAAATGAAAAATATATACTTAAATAGTGTTTATCAGCTTGTTGTCTATTCAGAAATCTGACAGCAGAGTACAAGTCAGCTTCTACCACAAAGCCCTAGCAATGAATTCCATGCCCTCAGCATTCTCTGTACAAAAACTTGTCTCACATATTTTCTTTGAAGTAAACCTCAAAAGTATGGTTTCTATTATTCAGCATTTCAACTCTGGGATAAAGATATTGACTATAACTATGTATCTGTGACTATATCTATATCTTAGAAACTTCATTCAGATCTTTCCTCAACCTCTGCTGCTCCAGAAGAAAACAATGCAAGTATGTGCCCCTCACCATGCTCTCTATCCAGGCAGCATATTGGTAAACCTCTTCTGCACTTTCTCAAAAGATTTAACACTTAAGGTTCAAAAATGTTAATATCATTTCATTAACTAATACATCTTTTGCCTTTACATCTAGCATAAATATGCAAATCATTTTGCAATGTGTCAGAACAGTAAGGAAAAAATAATTAGCACAAAAATACAATGCATTATTGAGAACATTTTAAATTGAACAATTTTAACTTATTTGAAATCGAAGAAATTTAGTGAGCACATAGAATAATTATCAAACAGATCATTTTAAGTGACTTGCCTTCAGCTCAGGGTCCTTCACATCAAACTCTGATTTATAATTTTCACTATTGAACATTCCACTGGTAATTCGCAGAGGACCATTTGGCATGAGGAGGACTGTAAACTTAAACTGAGCAACAAACACACCTAGAGAAGCACAAATAACAGTTTAATTACTAACAGATAAACAGTTATCCTATTGCAACAATATTCAACAGTACAGACACCACCTTGGAGAAATTCTCCTAAATAATGAGAAAACTTTAACGTTGCTAGCACTTTGAATTTTGAAAGATACATTAGCACAAAGCCAGTCATGGGACATTCTGCAATCAGACATTGTCATATAGTTACTTGCAGAGAGAAGCAGAGATGATAAGTCTAAGATCATTTGGGAAATTAAGAACTTTGCAAGTAGCAATAAAAAAAAGTTAAATTTAAGCATAACAGTCATTATAGAAGCAACCATAGTGGGAATGAAGTAGAGTGGGGAATTCTGGCTTTGGTTTAATGGGAAATGCTGAGGAGGTTATTGGTCAAGTTTCTTTCTTTCTTTATTAGTACCCAGGTAGAGAAGTGAGAATGGATCCCCAGTTAGTGATGCATGCTCCTCTTGAAAGATGTGGAAGATCTGAAAGACCTCTGAACTCCCTAACTGCTACAGCTGTGACGAGCATACCTGGATACAGTTCATACAGCCAGATTAGGGAAATGTGGAGTTTCAGATAGATGCGCTTTGGTTCACTTAGGAGATGAGGAGGTGACAAATTAAGAGACAACACTTGGAAAGAAGATACACTGTAACTTTTTAAAAGCTAAAATAAGGAAGTCCTTGGCGACTTGGGTTACTATGGGGAACAAGGAAGAGACAGCTTGTCCTTTAGCAATGAGCTTTGTGCCATCATTGGCCACAATAGTAGCAGAAGATTGGGGAGTGACAATTATTAATCCTTTGTTCATGCAAGGTAACAGATATACTGAGAGTGACATCAGTGGTGGGCAAACTGTTGGGCAGGACTCCTAGACATAATTTGTGAACATTTGAAGAAATCTGATTGTGACAGTCAGCATGGCTTAGTGAGAAACAGGTTACACTTCATAAGCTTAAAATAATTCTTTTAGGAAGTGACCAAGCAAACAGATGAAGACAGAACAGTGGACGTGGTGCATATGGATTGTAATAAGGTGGTTGAAAAAAATTTCCCATGGTTAAGCCCATTTAGAAAGTCAAAAGGAATGGGATCTAGGGAAACATGGCTGCATGGATTCAGAATTGAGTTACACCCAGAATGCGGAGTATGGATCATATACTGCCTGGAAACTGATGACCACTGGTGTTCTACAAGATCTGTGCTGGTACTCCTGCTTTACGTGGTTTTTATAAATGATTTGTATGGGGAAGTAAAATACAGGGATAGCATATTTACAAATGATGAAAACACTGGTGATTTTGCTGTTGGTGTAGGTTACAACTGGACTGACAGGATGCATATCTGGGCTGAGAAGTGGCAAACGAAGTTTAGAATAAAAACGTATGAACAATTTAAATGTCAAACTTGAAGGAAGAGAACAGGGTTAACAGAAGTATTCTTAGCAGAGTGGAGGAACTCTAGGTCTATGTCAGGGATGGCCAACTTATGGCACATGTGCCAAAAGTGGCCCACAGGATGATTAGAAGTGGCGCATTGCACCCCCGTGATAATGGAAAAGTAAGCCTAAAGTATTATGCAAAAAGTATTAACCAAAAACCGATCTGTAGAAAAAGATCTATACCAGGAATTCAGGTAGCTTAGAGCTAGAAATGGGTTTTACTTAGAATAAATCTAGCAATTATTTTTAGCGATTTTATTATTTTGTGCACATCTTTGAGCAAATGTTATTTTCTTTCACATTAATGTTTTCAATTTTTAAAAAATGTTCAATAACTAGGAAAGTGCCATTGAATCCTCTCAATTCACATCTAACCTGGTCGTGCTCTCCACATTCAAAATTTTTAATCAATTTTGCTGCCACTATAAGTTCACATCACTGATATTGGATAGTTCTGAAGTAAATATGGCCTTCCACATATTTATTTTTTTAAATACCTGCAGATTCACCATTTTGTCAAGGAAAAGAAAATCATAAAGTGATAGATACTAAGCCTGAATTCAATGAACAGTGGGAAAATGAATTCTTATTTATAGTGGGTCTGTACTGCACTGTTGTGCATTGTCTGTGAAAACACTTTCTCACATAACAAAAGACATAATCTTAATAGACAATTTAAAACACAAAATCAGAATGAAATAGAAGGAAACCTGAAGCTAGTACTTGGGTCTGAGTTTCAGAAAGAATATGTGATTAAGGAAAAGGAAGAAATCAAAAGAAGACAAAATATATCTGTTAAAAGATGTTGTGAAAGTTTGGCAATGACAGAAGCATCCTACAAAATTGTTTTAGTGTGGAGAAGAAATTGTTAAGCCTTGTCTCCAAATATTTGCAAGATGTCATCGTGTTAAAAATATTGAAAGGAAAGTAGATGAAATTGCTCTGTTAAAGCAGTTACGAGACACACCAAAGAACTCTCTTATGATGTACCTAAACAACTGAAACATGTACTTTCTTTTCTTTAGCTTTAGATGAATCTGCTGACATATGTAATGTAGGCCAGTTAAGCATTTTTATAAGAGGAACTGATCATTTTAGCATCTTTGAAGAACTTATCGGTCTGAGTCACTTCATGGAGAAATAAGAGGATCAGACATATTTGACAAAGTAAAATCATGCCTTGAAAACCTACAACTAGACTCTAGTAAACTCATCAGTGTTGGTACTGACAGAGCACCATCAATGATAGGTAAAGCCGCTGGGACTACAACTTTATCTGAAAACTTTTTAGGTCATCCTCTACTAAAATATCACTGCATTATACACCAAGAGTCACTGTGTGGAAAAACTTTAAATTTGTAGCATGTTATGTTACTGGTTGGGAAATGCGTGAATATAATTAGAATAAGAGGATTAAATGAGAATTCAGAGAATGTTGTGAAATGTTAGATGTGGAATATGGCGATCTCATCCTTCATTGGGAGGTGCTCTGGCTTTCTAGCGGACAGGCTGAACTCGCGCATGAAAATATTGATGTGTGGAATGAAAAAGGTTGGCCACCTTTGGTCTATGCCTATTGACTGCTGTTACAATAGGATCTACATCAACTAGGAAAGTAGACAAACGATGAAATCTAACTGAACAAGTGTAAGGTAACGTATTTCAACAAGCTATCCCAGGATATCATCTACGAGAGTGAGCTAGAACACAGAGAATTAGGGCTACATAATTCTCTGAAAAACGTTAATGTGAAGAAATTGCTTGGTAAACTCACATTCATTAGACAGGGTTTTGAATACACATCTGGTACATCACAGCAGTACAAGATGTTGGTGAGACCACTCGAATATTGTGTAGAGTTATCTCTCAAATCCCATTTAAATCTTTGCCATCTTATTATGAATCTGCACCCTCTAACTTGGGCACTCCAAACCTGAGAAAAAGATAATGACTATTCGCTCTTGTCTACAGTCCTCAGAACCTGAGAAAACAGTAACATCTAACAAATGGGCCATATATGGAACAAACTACAGAGATGTGGTGGTGTCAAGCACCTTAACATTTGAAAGATAAATGGACATGGATAAGAAAGATTTAGAGGAATATGGGCTGAATGCAGGCAAACAGAACAATCATAATTGATAAATTAGCACTTGTGGGCTGGTGTAACTCAGATTCAGACACCTGTTGGAATCAGTTGCTTCATTATATTCTTTTTATAAGATATTAGTTGAATTAATGCAAGACTAAAATTGTAGTTTTAATTGTGGTTTACCCACTTAATTTTTATCTTTAACAAACTCAATTATATTTCACAGTATGTGGTGGTCTTTCCCACACTGGCAGAAGGTAATTTAAGAGTTTATGTATCTTTTCATTTTTAATTGGCTAAACATTAGCACATTTCACAGGTTTAACAATTGTATAGCCTATTAACCGATTTAACTCTATCTGAAGTATTTCTGTTAAAACATAAAGGTGATAAAATTTTAAAAGCTGCTATCTTTTTATATTGAATCTCTTTAGTTTCTTGTCTCATCAGCCTTGTTACTTTGACTATATCAACAAAAAGTCGTGAAGAATCAGAGCTTCTCTCTCATTTCTGAACTCCTAAAAGAATCCAGGGATCAAAAATAAATGGCATCCAATATGTCCTAACTCATACCCTGTACACATAATCTTTTAACTTGCTCATTATACTCACATTCTCTAACTCCTCTCAGATCTACTTTGTTGTTATTACTCAGTTACAATATTAATACAGTATGACTTCCAGTGACTCTGTTTTTACTTTGTTAGTTATAGCCTGATATCCTGAGTATAGAAGCAGTTAAATGTTTTGGATAATACAATTCAGCTGATAGATGCTACTTTGTTATATCATGCTCCTTATTAAGTATCTGTATTATATATTATTTTTGGTCAATAAACTTACATTAACTTTAATTTTGAGGGATATTTACTTTCACTTTAAATCACAGAACAGAGAACAAGCACATCTCACCCTCCTTCTCATAAAGTACTTTGAATGGTTGAAGAAGTTCATGCTTAGTACATTCCATTACACCCATCTTGGCTTTTTTTTCATCTTGAAATGCTCTATAAATATAAACAGAAAAATGTTGGACATATTTTAAAGGCACAATAAAAATAAATACATGAAATTACTGTCTATGTTATGATTAGGTAATTTTCATCTTCAAAATAATAATCATACCTTAAAGTAAAGGGCATCGTATCAAATCGTCTTTCAACTTCACTAAAAAATGCACGAGATGTTTTCATTTTCAAACCATATTGTTGTGTTGGGTCCCTCTTATAAACTGTTGTTCTTTGTCCAGCATCTTTTGCCTTAGAGATATCAGAGATTCAGAGTGACACTACTGTAAAAGGAGTATATTCCGAAGTGTTAACTGTGGCAGAAACTGGTATCCCAACAAACCTTAAATTTGCTTTTCTTGAGAATATTGAAATATATTATGCATGAAATCTTGGAATTTCCAGATGTCAGAACTGAAATTGGTATCACTGTTGGGTGGGGCGCAGTAGTGTGCAGTAAGGTAATTAAAAGAATGAGAGAATGGGGTTGTGATGGAATTCCAGAGTAGTGTAGTTCAAGAGGCTGGAAGGGCCTATTCCACACCATATCTCAAATGATATTCAACCTGATTAATCTATTATAAAAAAATCTAAGCAAAATTAGAAAATATTTAAGAAACATAAACCTTGACCAATCATAGTAAAAAAGGATTTAGTATTTTCCTAGGGTCTATGACGAATAATCTCTTCTCAGACTTCCAATCAGGAACAGATATTGATTATAAATGATATTTTAGTGACAAACTCTTAAGAAGTTGGCAGAGTCTGTCATCGAAACATCATCAGAGTACATTTTTCCCAGTGGTGGTCAGAAAGTCTTAAACTATCACAGCCTGGGATTCAACGTTGGAAACCAATGAAGGGACTGAAAGGCTGCCCAGGAAACAAGCTGTAAGGAAAGCGTGTAAGGATCAGCTTAATAAACACAAAGACCTGAGAGGTTAGGTATATTACCTCCATTAATATGAAGAGCATCATAGATGACAAATTAAATTAGGGCCTAGATTTATGGAAACAGATGTTGAGGTCGTTACAGACTTGTTTGAGAGAGGGATAGAACTGACAAACCAACATTCTAGGATTTAGACATTCTGAACGTGTTGGGGGTAAGTGAGGGTGGTGGAATGTAAAACAAGTAGAGGAGCTGAAAATGCCACAGCAACATCCTCAAGCAAAAATGTTCTGGAGGGAGCATCTACTGAGGAATTATGGGTAGGACTTAAAAATAAGAAAGATATCCTCATTATTACACAACATACGAGATATGGAACACGCGGTGACGGTGCTGGAGTTCGGGTTTTCAATATGCCCGGGGTTGTTGAGACAGCCGAGATCGACAGCCAGGGCCAATCCATGGCCATTGGACTATTCCTCTTCCCACCTTGTCTCTTGCAAAAATGCTATCCCCTTCTCACAATTCCTCCATCTCTGCCGCATCTGCTCTCAGGATGAGGCTTTTCATTCCAGGACGGAGGAGATGTCTTCCTTTTTTAAACAAAGGGGCTTCCCTTCTTCCACCATCAACTCTGCTCTCAAACGCATCTCTCCCATTTCCCACACATCTGCCCTCATCCCATCCACCCCACTCGGAATAGGGTTCCCCTTGTCCTAACCTACCACCCCACCAGCCTCCAGGTCCAACGCATAATTCTCCATAACTTCCGCCACCTCCAATGGGATCCCACTACCAAGCATATATTCCCCTCCCTTTCTGCTTTCCACAGGGATCACTCCCTATGCGACTCCCTTGTCCACTCGTCCCCCCCATCCCTTCCCACTGATCTCCCTCCTGGCACTTATCCTTGCAAGCGGAACAAGTGCTACACCTGCCTTTACACTTCCTCCCTCACCACCATTCAGGGCCCCAGACAGTCCTTCCAGGTGAGGCGACACTTCACCTGTGAGTCAGCTGGTGTGGTATACTGCGTCCGGTACTCCCGGTGTGGCCTTTTATATATTGGTGAGACCTGACGCAGACTGGGAGACTGTTTCACTGAACACCTACGCTCAGTCCAGCAGAGAAAGCAAGATCTCCCAGTGGCCACACATTTTAATTCCACATCCCATTCCCATTCTGATATGTCTATCCATGGCCTCCTCTACTGTCAAGATGAAGCCACACTCAGGTTGGAGGAACAACACCTTAAATACTGGCTGGGTAGCCTCCAACCCGATGGCATGAACATTGACTTCTCTAACTTCTGTTAATGCCCCTCCTCTTCTTACCCCATCCCTGACATATTTAGCTGTTTGTTTTTTTCCTCTCTCTCTGCCCATCACTCTGCCTGCTCCATCTCCCTCTGGTGCTTCCCCTCCTTTCTTTCTCCCAAGCCTCCCGTCCCAGGATCCTTTCTCTTCTCCAGCTCTGTATCACTTTTGCCAATCACCTTTCCAGCTCTCAGCTTTATCCCACTCCAGTCTTCTCCTATCATTTCGCATTTCACCTCCCCCCACTACTTTCCAATCTTAGTATCTTTCCTTTCAGTTAGTCCTGACGAAGGGTCTTGGCCCGAATTGTTGACAGTGATTCTCCCTATAGATGCTGCCTAGCCTGCTGTGTTCCATCAGCATTTTGTGTGTGCTGTCTGAAATTCCATTTGCAATCTAATTAACAATGTTTTGTTTACAAATAATAATATTGTTTGTAAACTAACAAAGCTTTTTTGAGTCCTCAAAATATTCTAATACAATCCAACTATTGCAGTCTTAAGTGATGTACATACAAATTAAGTCTTAGGTGAGATAAAGACAATCCTACTACAGAAAAATTTGTTATACGTGAAAACATGACTGATTTCAATATTGAATTCAATGTAAGGAATATTTCAATTTGAATAGATTAATAAAAATGCAGATGATAATTACCCTGCTGGACTTAAGCTTGCATTCAAGTGTGACTTCAATATTTATTGTGAATTTGGATAGGTAAATGAATGGCAGGGCCATGATCAGGATTTAGGACAATGGAAGTAGATATTTTAAAATAGAACAGATGAGAAAAAAAGGCCTGTTTCTGTGCTGTATTTTTCTATGAGTTTATAAATGACCTGGATGAAAATGTACATCGGTTAAATCGGGAATTTAATGTCCTATGTTCAAGTAAATGTATGGGGCACGTAAGCCGGTTTAATTAGTTTGAAACTACAATGTAGACCAAAAGGCCTATCGTGCTATACCGCTCAATGTTAACATTGTCTGGAGTATGTTACCTTGCCTTCACCAGTACTTAGAAGAACATCAACAGCATACACTTCATGCAATCCGAATTCAATAATTTCATGATCTTTCCTGCAAAGAAATAATCAATTCCTTTCATTCACAAATCTCAAATCTGACCTTAATATAACCTTTCCTATATATTATCTTGATTAATAATTAAATTCTATATCATAAACCAGCAGAAAATAAGCTGATTCTCCACCTATTCAAGAAAATAGCTATGGAAATAGACCTACATTAATCTTAAGATTTTATATTAATAAACTCTCTCCATTTGATTATTCATTTTCCACACAGTTCCATTTAAGTAATTCACTAGAATCTTCCTCTCCAAGCTCAATGTTTCATGGTATTATACTCAGCCACACATTATCTTACCCATGTCCTCATACTTGTTAAAGCAAGTTTTAACCTACTGTATGGGTATGAAAAAAATTTCCTAGAAAGACTTTGAATCTCTAGATTTGTTTTATTAAGTTACATCTTCATCTCTGAAATTGAATTTAATGGAATATATGGGAAAAGTTGAGGGTCAGGCGATGTTGAGGAAGTAGGCAGTCTGCAGAAGACTTATTAGAAGAATGGGCAAAGGGGTGGCAAATGAACTAATATAAGGAAGTGTATGGACATGTACTTAGGAAGAAGGAATAAAGGCAGAATATTTTCTAAACGGTCTGCAAATTCAGAAATCAGATGCGTAGAGACTTACAAGTCCTTCTGCAGTATTCTCCAAAGGTTAACTTGCAATTTCAATCGGTAGTGAGGACAGCAAATGCAATGATATTTTAAGAGAACTAGAATATAAATGTGGAATTTGTTGCCAATTGGAAGCCAAGTCAGTGGGTATATTTAAGACAGAGGTTAATAGGTTCTTGATTAGTCAAGACATGAAGAGTTACAGGGGCATACAGGAAATTACAGATGAGAGGGAAAATGGATCAATGGCTTAATTCTGCTCTGATGTCTTTATTTCTGCTCATTTCACATTTGTGGTATAGTAAGCAGTTTTGGGTCCCTTATCTAAGAAAGAATCTGCTGGCATTGGAGAGGGTCCAGAGATTCACAAGAATGACTACAGGAGTGAAAGGGGTGTTTGATGACTCTGACCTATACTCACTGGAGTTTAAATAAATGAGGGGAGATCTCATTAAAACCTATCAAATATTGAAAGGCCAAGAATGGGTGGATGTGGAAGGAATATTACTAAGATATTCTAGGATCAGAGTGCACAGTCTCAGAATAAAGGACATCCCTTTTGTAACAGAATTGATGAGGAATTTCTTTAGCCAGAGTGCTGAATCTGTGGAATTTATTGCTACAAACGGCTGTGGAGGCTGTCATGGGGTATATTTAAAGTGGAGGGTGAAAGGTCCTTGATTAGTAAGGGCTTCAGAGGATACAGGAGGACAGGATAATGGGGGCTGAGAGATGATGTATCAGCCATAATCGAATGGTGAAGACTCAATGGACCAAATAGCCTAATTCCGTTTGTATGCCTTATGATTTTATGTATGTGACTGACTCCTGAAAAGTATGCAGCTTTCCTATTTCCCAAATTGTTGCAATGCTTCATGGACAAAAAATGTAATACAAAATTGATCAAATTTGTTTACAGGTATTTGTTCTCTCCACATTAAAAAAAACTGACAGATAATAATGTCAGAAGACAATTAAACTAAGTAAAAACTAAAAATGATAATTTAATTTAGTTTACCTCTGTTGGTCTGTAGGGTTTTGGATTATAGTTTTATTCCCATCAATAACATGTTGCTTCAATTGATGTGACAACATACCTGAAAAATTATCAAAACTGCAAAACTAAAACACACATATAATAATTGAAATAATACAAAGCTAATATAAATATAAAATAAGACTTGTAAGGATTAGAGGTGCAAGTGTGTAATACTTTGAAAGTAGTGACACAGCTAGATGAACAGAATAGGAGCAGCTCTTCAGCCCATATCGTACTGAACTCTTAAATGTTGTAAGATTATGACAGGCACTGATAGAGTAATAGAGTAGGTAACCTATATTATTTTCCTAAGGATGAAATTTCTATTACCTAAGATGAGAAGGCAGTATAGCCAAAGTGTTCTGGCTGTTCCGGGGGGGGGGGGGGGGGGGAGTGGAGAAATGCGAAAGGTTCTGGTTTACACAGAGAATGGTAGGTGCCTGCAGTATGCTACCATGGGAAGACAATGGAGACAATGTCTCTGAATGTGAAGGAAACAAAAAAGATGGTTGTTGACTTCAGGAGAGCACAGAACGACCACTCCCCGCTGAACAACATCTTGGATTGCAAGACCCTGCAGCGGATAGTGAGGTCAGCTGAGAAGATCATCGGGGTCTCTCTTCCGGCCATTACAGATATTTACACCACATGCTGCATCCTCAAAGCTAACAGCATTATGAATGACCCCACGCACCCCTCACACAAACTCTTCTCCTTCCTGCCGTCTGGCAAAAGGTACTAAAACATTCGGGCTCTCATGACCAGACTGTGCAACAGTTTTCTCCCCCAAGCCATCAGACTCTTCAATACTCAGTCTAGACTGACATATACTTCATTTATTACTATATTGTAATTTGTCCTCTATTCTGCCTGTGGCCTTGTTTGTAATATTATTGTACTGCCCTGTATGGTTTTGTGCACTTTATGTAGTCCTGTGCAAGTCTGTAGTCCAGTGTAGTTTTTATGTTCTTTTACGTAGTCTGTGTAGCCTTGTGCTGTCTCACATGGTCTAGTGTAGTTTTGTGTTGTTTCATGTAGCACCAGGGTCCTGGAGGAACGTTGTTTCATTTTTACTGTGTACTGTACCGGCAGCTTATGGTTGAAATGACTATGAACTTGATTTGATATGGGGCATATATGGTGTATGCTGACAATGAAGAGTCTAAACTAGAGGGAGATTTCATGTGTTAAGGAAAAAGATTTAAGGGGAATGTTACAAGAGATGCATGCTTGTACCATGAGTGTTACTTCAAGAGTGCCTGAGTGAGGTGGCACTATGACATCGGTCAGAAGCTGCTGACTTAAACCCATGGAGGGAGGGAGGGAGGGAGGAGAGAGGAGGGGAAGGGGGAGTGGGTGTAAGGGAGGGAGGGGGAGAGAGAGGGGGGGGGAGGGAAGGAGGGAGGGAGAGGGAGAGGGAAAGGGGGAGGGGGGAAAAGCTGTTGGAACTGAAACAGTTCATTGTAAAACTGCAAGTTCCCTACTTTCCAAAAGGTTGGGTTGATAATCAACATGCAGTGCACAATGGATGTCTGACTGTCACTCCATGTAATCCATATGTGTGAATTTGTTGGAGTATCCTGTGGTATCACTTTTGTTGGCCCTTTACCTGGAATCGGGGTTTTGTGGTACCCACTTGAAGATGATATTCCTGTGACTGTCACCTCAGATTCAGATTCAGTTTATTGTCATTTAGAAACCACAAATACAATGCAGTTAAAAAATGAGACAACTTTCCCCCAGAATGATATCCCAAAAGCACATGACAAAACAGACTACACCAGAAAATCCACGTAACATTTGGCAATCCCCAATCCAGACTCCGGAGAGGCTGCTGCGTATTAATATCACGCTACCGTCTTAGTACGTTCTCTGGAAGGGAGCTCCAAATCCACCAGACAAAAACAAGACCAAAAACTAAAGCTACAAGACCTGCACAAGACCACATAGTTACAACAGTGCAAACAATAGCATAATTGATAAAAAAACAGACTATGGGCACAGTAAAAATAGTCCAAGATGTTAAAGGACTGTAAGTTCAAAAGAAATCACCAGACAGTTTCCACAAGTCCCCAGGTCCTGACAGACTCTCCATCCCACCCCCGCTATGGACTTCCAAGGTGCTGCCCGACTCAGCCTCGCAGACACAGCACACAATGAAAGCTCCATCGAAACCAGCCTCGCAGATGCAGCACACAATGGAAGCTCCATCGAAACCAGCCTCTCAGACGCAGCACACACCGAAAGCAACTTGCATCCGTCAAATCTCCGAGCCGACAATCATCCCCTCTGGCACAGCTTCTCTAAGCACCGTCCTCTGCCGAGCGTATTAAGACGGCCCTGCCAACATGACCCCGAGGACTGGGGGCCTGTTCTTCCCAGCAGAATCCCGGACCTCACAGCAGCAGCAGCAACAAAGAAGGTCTTCCTGGAATTTCCCGATGTTCCTCCGTGCTCCCACATCCGTTTTCAATTGATTATGATTGCGCACAGCACCCCACTTCACAAATGACAGATTATCAGTTCCGGAGTGGCCGTTGCAAGCTGCGTCACGCCGATATTTTTAAGTCGTTTTCGGAATGATTCAACGGATAAGATCTTTTACAACTTTTATTTCGTTTTACCAGGGTGAAACTTGTAATTCTTAATATCAACCTCTCTGTACGTACTTCGTGTTTGGGAGGCACACACATAAGTATACACATAACACTGTTAACTCTGTAAATTCTTGTTTAAGTTACTATATTATAAGTAGATACTAATAAAGAAAGTGGTTTTAATATTAAAACCCGACTCAGTGTGTGATCTGTTGCTGCTGGTACATAACAGACACCTAAAAGGCAAGATTTTTCAGACACAAGATAATGGGTATATGGAATAAGCTATGAAGGAAGTAGAATTGCTACATACATTGACACATGAAAAAGAAAATTCACACACTGTAGACAGCTAAGAAAACTGGAGAGTGCTATCACCTAAACAAGGGCAAATGGGATCAGCTGAATAGACATGGATGAATTTGACCAACAGGTCAATTTTCATGATACAGATGTAATATACACACACTGATAGAGTACAATTTATAACTATTCCCTTAGATAAATTCAGGTTCAATATAAGTTAAAGGCAGAATTTTACTCTCCCTTTCTACTGCTGTTCAACATTTATATATACTTTGGCTTTATTAAAAGAGATATTGTTGTTTCTGCATACCTTCTATTGGTGTACAATTAAAGGCCTGAGCAATCTTGTTCCATGCTTCCGTCACTTTTATATTCTGAAGGTAAAATTACAAGAAATTTTAAAAAGGTAAAATATTCTGTTGCTTCAGAAAAGAATCATTTTAAAAGCTGTGAACTATTAGAAACACATAATTTTGCCAAGTATATTAATAACATAGTTAACCAACATTTACTGGAGACCTATGCATGAACGATAATCCAATGAATTTTTTTGGTAATTTATTTTTTATTGAAGTTCATCATCAAACAATCGTTTCCATAAGATGTATTTCAGATATCGTACAGATATATCATGTAGTCATATTTGCCACAAACCTCCACTTATAGAAAAGGGAGGAAAGAAAGAACAAGTGAAAACTATGTACAAATAGGGAGTGATCTTTCTTTTACAACATATTCATTGATTTGTGAGAATAAAATCAGGCCTATGAGCTGTCATGTAGTTAAACCATTTTTCCCAGTATGAATTGAATTGTTCCAACTTATGATTAACAGATGCTGTTATCTTCTCCATTTTGTAAATGTCCATTGTAATTTCCATCCATGTATTTAAAGTTGGGCTCTCCTGTGATAACCATCTCCTGGTAAAAGTCTTTTTACCAGCCAGTGGCAGCATATTCATATCTATCTCTTTTCAACCATTCTTGAGGTTTATATCCAAAGTATATGGTCTTACTCTCCAAGGATATTTCACATTTAAAGATGTCTTGTAGGGCATTGTGTATCCCCCTCCAATGGTTATTGATAACAGGGCATTCTCAGAAAATATGATAATGGTTTACATTTTGATTTGCAGAATTTGTCCAGCAAACAGGGAGGTTACTATCATAATGGGATTTCTGAGAGGTTTTAATAAAATATTTTATAAAAGTAAAATATCTTATCAAGTTTTTCCATCCAAACTCCCTCCATTCCTGTAAACTGGTACACTTCCACTGAAACCATATTAATTATTATTGTCCATTTTTCCTCTGATATAATTACCCCTCCTTCCTTCTCCCATTCTGTTTTAATGTATGAAGTTGAATGTTTTAAGATTTGACAAACCCTTATACACACTCGAAATATAGTACAGTAGTACATACATATATATATATATAGAGAGAGAGAGAGAGAGAGAGAGAGAGAGAGAGAGAGAGAGAGAGAGAGAGAGAGAGAGAGAGAGAGAGAGAGAGAGAGAGAGAGAGAGAGAAAGAGAGAGAGAGAGAGAGTAGTCTAGTATAGCTTTCTGTGTTTTTTTTATTACGTAGTTCGGTCTAGTTGTTTGTATTGTGTCATGTAAACCACGGTCCTGAAAAACGCTGTCTCATTTTTACTGTACACTGTACCAGCAATTATGGTCGAAATGACAATAAAAGTTGACTGGAATTGACTTGACTTGAAATGAAATGACTCTATTACTGCTATCTGAATTATATCTGTTTTTCTAAACAGGTCTATCAAACATGTACATGGTTACAATTTTAACTGTCCTATTAATACCATTGCATCTGTACATACTGATAAAAGTCTTATTTTTCTAAGAAATGTTTCTCTTTAAACATTTCAAAACTGAACTATGCTCCTTCCTTCATTATAATGCAAAGAACAGTTATTGCTTTAGCTGTCCAGTCCTTAAATCTGGCATCCAGTTTATTTGGTGAAAAATCTGAGTCACATGCACATGCTGATTGGCAAAAGGGATACAGAGCTGCAGACAGGATCTCGTCCCATGATCCTTTCCCTTCTCCAGCTCTGTATCACTTTTCCAACTCTTAGCTTCACCCCACCCCCTCTGGTCTTCTATCATTTCGCATTTCCCTGGCCCCTCCTACTTCCTAATCTCTCACTATCTTTTCTTTCGGCCTGAAACGTCGACAGTGCCTCTCCCAATAGATGCTGCCTGGCCTGCTGCGTTCCACCCGCATTTTCTATGTACCTTTGTAGGTTGTTATCAGCCAGAATTACTTGTATGGGGATGGGAAGTACCCGCTCCTCGAAGCTTTTCCATTGAACGTCGCATGGTGGGTTGCACCAACATATCACAGCTCTCAACTGTGATAATCTCTAAGAGAAGGTAGGCCCCTTCCCCCTTTTCCTTGGCTAACTGCAAAGTTTTGAGATGAACTCTAGGCCTTTTACCTTGCCATATATATCTTGAAAACATTTTGTTCCATTCATTGAATTGATTCTGATTAATCTCTATTGGTAGGGTCTGAAACAGATATAACAGTCTGGGCAGTATATTCATTTTAATAGACTCAATCCTTGAACTGAGACTGAAAAAAGGAATCAGGCTCCATCTTGCCACATCTTAATTTTTATATATAAAGGCTGATAATTACATTCTTACAAATCTAAAAGATTACAAATCTTTTGGCATAATGATTCCCAAATATTTGAAAGACTCTGTGTGTCATGCCCAGAGATATCTACTTTCAATTTCTCTTGGTGGCCCATAGTTAAATGAAAGTAATTAAGTTTTATCTACGTTGACCCAATTGACCATATTGTTCAAAGAACTGAATCAATTTACATTAAGATATGTTGGTTGCCCTAGATAGGTCAAAATGTCAACCGCATAACAAGCCAACTTATTGTCTGTCCCTTTAATAATAACTCCCCTGATATCTTCATTTTGTCTGATGTATTGAGCTAATGATTCCAGATATAACGCGAAGAGTAGTGGTGACCATGCACAACCCTGTCTCGTGCCCCTTTCTAGGATAAAACTATTTGATAAATATCCATTGATTTTTAATCCCAGCAGTAGGGTTTTCATATAGTGCTGTATAGTTTTAATAATTGTGTCATGAAAAACAAATCTATGTAAAACTCTGTAAAAAAAATTCCAATTAAATAAATCAAATGTCTTTACAGCATCCATGCTTAACACCACTGCTTCAATTTTATTTTTTTGTAGAATTTCAGAGAATTTAAATGATGTGCCATTAAAATACAGATTCTCCCCGCTATCCGAAAGTACAGTATTCCTATTAAACCGTTTGTAAGCCGAAATGTCGTAAAGCGAAGAAGCAATTAGCAATAATTTATATGGGAAAAATTTTTGAGCGTTCCCAGACCCATAAAATAAGCTACCAAATCATACCAAGTAACACATAAAACCTAAAATAACACTAATATATATTAAAAGTAGGAATGATATGACAAATACACAGCCTCTCTCTATATATATGAGAAATAGCGTATGCAGAGTGTAGTTTCACTTACCAGAATCGGGAAGACAGCGAGCACACTGGAAGGTTCACGCATTTTTCTATCATACAGTTCTTTGTAAGCACTCAAAACATCTTGCAAACCTGCCCTAAACCCATGTGCCCTTTCAAAATTAAAGTCATACTTTTCTGCAATCATTACAGCACTGTCAATCGCAGCAAAAATCTCACTCAGTTCAAAGCTATGTCGGCTTGATGCTGAGATGCTGAGTGTTTGTTTTGCTGAGAGCAAAACAAACACTGAACGCTTTATTCGCTTTTTGCCACTCTCGCTGCTCGGGGTGAGCACTGCCTCTGTAACGGCTCACTGAAAAACAAATGCAAAATGCTATTTTCCTTCTCTCCACTCTCGTTGCTCGGGGATTGTGCTACCTCTAAAACAGCTCGCTGCAAAACAAACGCTGAATGCTATTTTCATTCTTTGCCTTTTTTCTCATAAAAGCTAAAATTCTCTCCGGATTTCTTTCAGTTAGCGAAAACAGGTACTAACATAGGTTTTTTGTAAAAGCGAAGTGGCGTAAAGCGGGCATACCTGTAGTTGAAGCAAGGTATTGTAAAATGCCGTATTTTTTTTATCCTATCCACCTAAAATGTCAAGAACTGATACACTTCTTTAGGAAAAGGCAATAAATATATCATTTACCAAGATAAAAATGAACAAAACATTAATCACAATTGCCTAATCACAAACAAGTGAAAATTGAAGATGCTGGAAATCGAAGCAACACACACAAAATGCTGGAGGAACTCAGCAGGCCAGGCAGCATCTATGGAAAAGAGTACAGTTGAAATTTTGGGTCGAGACTGGCAGCACTGGAGAAAAAAAGATGAAGAATCAGTCAGAAGATGGAGGAAGTGGAAAGAGAAACTCAAAGTGACAGGTGAAACCAGGAGCGGAAAGGGTGAAGTAGATAGCTGGTAAGTCGATTGGTGAAAGAGATTCAGGGCTGGGGAAGAGGGATGTTTGATAGAAGAGGACAGATAACCAGAAAAAGGGGAGAGGAGCAATGGGGGGGTGGGGTTGGTGGTGATGGCACACAAGGAGATAAGGTGTGTGAGGGAAAAGGGGATGGGTATGCTGACGGGAGACATTACCAGAACATCGAGAAATCGAGGTTGGAGAATACCCAGGTGGAATATAAGGTATTGTTTCTCCAACCTGAGTGTGGCTTCATCGCAGCAGTAGAGGAGGCCATGGATAGACATATCAGAATGGGAATGGGAAGTGGGAAGTGGGAGGTGGGAGATCCCTCACAGGTGCTCAGTAAAGCAGTCTCCAAATCTGCAGGTCTCACCAATATAGAGAAGGCCTATAGAACACCACAGCAGTGTTCAGCCTACCATGTTGTGCTCACCCATATAATCCTTAAAAAAAAATACTAAACCCACACTACCCCATAACCCTCTATTTTTCTTTCATCCATGTGCCTGACCAACAGGCTCTTAAATACCCGTAATGTTTTAGCCTCCACCACCATCCCTGGCAAATCATTTCAGACACTCACAACCATCTGTGTAAAAATCTTACCCCCAATATCTCCCCTAAACCTCACTCCCTTAATTTTGTACATATGCCTTCTGGTGTTTGCTATTGGTGCCCTGGGAAACAGGTACTGACTATCCACCCTATCTATGCCTCTCATAATCTTGTAGACCTCTATCAAGTCCCCTCTCATATTTCTACGCTCCAAAGAGAAAAATCCCAGCTCTGCTAACCTTGCTTCATATGACTTGTTCTCCAAACCAGGCAACATCCTGGTAAATCTCCTCTGCACCCTCTCCATAGCTTCCACATCCTTCCTATAATGAGGTGACCAGAATTGAACACAATACTCTAAGTGCGGTCTCACCAGAGATTTGCAGAGTTGCAACGTGACCTCTCTACTCTTGAACTCAATCCCCCTGTTAATGAAGCCTAGCATCCCACAGGCATTCTTAACTACCTTATCAACCTGCGCAGTGACCTTGAGGGATGTATGGATTTGAACCCAAGGTCCCTTTGTTCATCTACACTCTTAAGTAACTGACCATTAATCCTGTACTCAGTCTTCTGGTTTGTCCTTCCAAAATGCATCACCTCACACGTATCTCAGGATTGAAGTCCATCTGCTATTTTTCTGCCCAACTCTGCAGCCTGTCTATATCCTCTCGTAAACTTCGACAACCTGCAGCTCCATCCACAACTCCTCCAATCTTCATGTCATCCACAAACTTATCCTTCTGCCTCTGCATCCAGGTCATTTATAAAAATCACAAAGAGCAGGGGTCCCAGGACAGATCCTTGTGGCACTCCACTAGTCACTAATCTCCAGGCAGAGTACTTTCCTTCCATAACAGCTCTCTGCTTTCTTCCTGTAAGCCAATTTTTTTTTTATCCAAACAGCCAAAGTTCCACTTAACATCTTGACTTTCTGGATGAGTCTCTCGTGAGGGACCTCACTTAGGAGTGTCTGGGGCCCTGAATAGTAGTAAGGGAGCAAGTATATAGTCCTGGATCATCAGATTGAATGCCACAGATCTAACCTGCAACAAACGATGAAGCTTGTACTTCATAAACTGATTTTATTCAGCTAACTGATCTGCTATATGTTTATGTTTGTTCTACCCGCAGCTTCAAGTGGATGGTTTTGTAATTATATAAATTCTACTAGCATATACCGGAGGGCAATCCAAGATAGGACAAAATTCGGACATTTCAGACTGTTTCTATATACTGTATACATTCCTGTTCACATCATGTAATAATTGATAACTTTTTAAGCTGTACTCTTTGAGTCACCTACCTCATTGCCAGGTTTTATTAATCTTAAAGCCACTTCAGCACAGTAATGTGCAGCTTTGATAACGTCAGCTTTGCGACCAGACACTGGAATATCCTGCAGGATAAAACATTTCAATTCAGAAAAATAAGAAATTACAATTTAACAAAACATATTATTGACATATATACATAAAGTAATATAGAAAATCATGCTATGACAAACTATACTGGTGATTGCTTCTTGGATTAAGAAATCTGAAGACTGGATCTGTGACAATTAACCTTTTGGTTGTTACTGCGTTTACCCAGACAAAATAAGTACAGAAAATGTTGGCAAAACTTTTGTTTTCCTCCCATTTACAAACACATGAAAGGTTTAAAAACTTGATTTCAGTTCTATTTATTCCTGCATGCAGATACCAGTGCCTTTCTTGTATTTTCTGTTTTTATTTATTTCTATAATTTGCAATTGATTGCTCTTTCTTGATACTGAAAATAGACCAGTGAGATCAGGCTATGGTATTCTTGTTTCTTTTCACATCTCAAAAATGTGTTCCTTGATACCCTAACCGACCATTGTAAATTATCCCTCCTTCCTGATGGCAGAGGGGAAGAAGCTGTTCCTGAATCGCTGAGTGTGTGTCTTCAGGCTCCTGTACCTTCTCCCAGATGGCAGAGGGGAAGAAGCTGTTCCTGAATCGTTGAGTGTGTGTCTTCAGGTTCCTGTACCTCTGCCTGATGGTTGCAAACAGAAGACGCCATGTCCTGGGTGACTGGGGGGGGAGGTCCTTAATGCTAGATGCTGTCTTTCTAAGGC
Organism: Hypanus sabinus; assembly: GCF_030144855.1. Lineage (NCBI taxonomy): Eukaryota > Metazoa > Chordata > Chondrichthyes > Myliobatiformes > Dasyatidae > Hypanus > Hypanus sabinus. The sequence continues at coordinate 149,145 of NW_026781342.1, forward strand.
ATTGATCCCTGAAGATGTCCTGGTTACTGGGATGCTAGTACCCAACATGGAGCCAACTAAATTTACGACCCTCTGCAGATGATGAGGCAGACAATTAAAAAGCTCTCCACAGCACATCCGGGGAAATTTGTGAGTGTCGTTGGTGACATACCAAAATCCCTTCAACTCTTACTGAAATATAACCATTGTCATGCCTTCTATGAAACTGCATTGAAATGCTGGGCCCAGGACAGATCCCAAGAGACTGTGACATCTTGGAATTTGAAAACGCACCCCTTTTCCACTACTGATTCCTCAATGAGGACTGTTATGACTGGTATCTTACTCTTTTAGAACTCTTTAATCAATTCTTTGGTCTTACTGATTGATAATGGGTGCAAGATTGTTGCTGCAATACCACTCAAACAACTGAGATATCTCAGTCCTCTCGTCACCATGTGAAATCCTGCCAACAACAATTGTGTCATCAGCAAATTTATAGCTGATGAGTGAATCCACATGTAGTGATGCATGCACTAGACCAGGGGTGGCCAAATTTACTTAATGTAAGAGCCACATATGATTATCTTCAGATGTTTGAGAGCCGCAAGACATGAACAAAATTTACACACATATTTTTATTGTTACATACAAATCTTGTTACAAAAATTTTATATGTCAAAAAATACATGTACACAATAATATTTATTCATGCATGTAGTTTCTTAAACTTTTAATTTGTATTAGTTTCAGTAATCATAATGTACAAAATGTTTTCAAAATCCTTACTGATGATTGTTTTAACTATATGGAGCATATTTAATACAACAATGAACTACGGGAACATTTAAGAAAATATACAAATTTGCATTTCAGTAACATGGGATTAGACTGCCAAAAATAAAAATAAAAGGGAAAAAAACTGAGATATTTTTAATGATATTTATTTGTCTAAGTAGACTTACATTCATCAAGAGCTAAGCTGAATGCAAGAGAATTCTTTACATCATTTTGCCTGCAACATCAGCACTGATCTGGGAGATACGCCTCTCTGCAGTGTGGCGTGAAACTGGTGTTTGTGCTATCAGTCGCTGAAGATTTGTGTTATTTGGATCTAACACTGTAACAACTTCAGCTACATTCTTCTTAATAAATTCGCCATCAGAACATGGGCGTTTAACACGAGTATTCCATGACATAACAAAACTAGCTTCAGTGGTTGTATCAGCTTCCTTACTGAACATTGTCAACAGTTTCTGCAGGCTATTTAGAGATGATTTTAACACAGTTAATTTGTTTTTCCGTAATTCGGATTTACATGGATAATCAGCCAAAAAACTTTTGTGATTTCTATTCAAATTAGAGATTTGGAGATTTTTTCTCTCTTCCAGAAAAATTTAGGCCAATTAGAAGAGTGGGCTGAACGATGGCAGATGGAGTTTAATGCTGTTAAGTGTGAGGTGCTACATTTTGGTAGGAATAATCCAAAAAGGACATACATGCTAAATGGTAGGGCACTGAAGAATGCAGTAGAACAAAGTGATCTGGGAATAATGGTGCATAGTTCCCTGAAGGTGGAATCTCATGTGAATAGGGTGGTGAAGAAAGCTTTTGGTATGCTGGCCTTTATAAATCAGAGCATTGAATATAGGAGTTGGGATGTAATGTTAAAATTGTACAAGGCATTGGTAAGGCCGAATTTGGAATATTGTGTACAGTTCTGGTCACCGAATTACAGGGAAGATATCAACAAAATAGACAGAGTACAGAGAAGATTTACTGGAACGTTACTTGGGTTTCAGCACCTAAGTTACAAGGAAAGGTTCAATAAGTTAGGTCTTTATTCTTTGGAGCATAGAAGGTTGAAGGGGGACTTGATAGAGGTATTTAAAGTAATGAAAGGGATAGATTAAGTTGATGTGAATAGGATTTTTCCATTGAGTAAGGGAGATTCAAAGAAGAAGACATGATTTAAGAGTTAGGGGGCAAAAGTTTAAGGGTAAACCGAGGAGGAATTTCTTTACTCAGAGAGGGGTAGCTGTGTGGAATGAGCTTCCAGTAGAGGTGGTAGAGGCAGGTTCGATATTGTCATTTAAAGTAAAATTGGATAGGTATATGGACAGGAAAGGAATGGAGGGTTATGGGCTGAGTGCAGGCCAGTGGGACTAGGTGAGAGTAAGCGTTCAGCACAGACTAAAAGGACCAAGATGGCCTGTTTCCGTGCTGTAATTGTTATATGGTTATATATAGTTAAATTACTGGCTTTGTGATGACTCAGTGACACATTGCAGATAAAACACAAAGGTTTACATCCTTTACCGGTGAATGCAAAATCTTCCTCCCACTGTGGCTCAAAATGTCTGTTTTCATCTTCATATTTTCATTTCATACAATTTAATGACACCATTTTTCTTCACAAAATTTTCACAAACACTTGTAAACAAAACTTGTATCAGCAATGTACCAAATAAGTCTGCACAATTCAGCACCCTGTATTACACAGCATTAACGTGCATGACTTGTGTTAGGTCAGGCCTAGACTCACTAACTCTTTGAGTGCCAAACGATGTAGATCTATGTCTGCGCTACTTTCGCTTTTAGTACCCAATGACGTAGATCTACATTTTTGAAACTATTTTTGAATCTATATTTTGAGACTCGCGACTCTATCTTCAGCAAGACGTAGCGATTCTCACCAACTCTTGAGAGATGAAATTAAGTCTCAAGGGATTTCCCACTGTTCTATTTATCGCCAAAATGCTTTCCCATTCACTTCTACGCAATGGTAGCACAACATATTTCCGTGAGTCGCACATTGAATGCCAAAGAGCTGCATGTGGCTCGCGAGCTGTTGTTTGGCCACCCCTGCACTAGATAGTCATTGTGGAGAACTTACTGGAGGTACAGTCCTTTGCACCCACAGCTGGCAATTCTTAAAATCCATTAACTGTCCTTTAAAACACAGGAAATCTGCTCTGTGCAAATTCTGGCAACTTTAGTCAAGACAAAATCCCATGTGCAGCTTCATCCACTGAAACAACACCTCAATGACAGAGTTTGTGAATTATGTATAACAGTTTCTAATAAACACTGTGTATCATCTATCACCCATTACATTACCCTGAAAACCTATTTATGGCAACATTTTAGTTTTGGTATGTGGTCTGTGAGAGCACCATGGTGCAAATATATCTTTTTTGTTTGGTTGTATCTGTACATGTACAACCAAACATGTACATTTTGGTTGTACATTTTTGGTGCACGTAGTGTTAGTCTTGATCAAGTCAAGTCACTTTTATTGTCATTTAGACCATAACTACTATGTACAGTACATAGTAAAAATGAGAACGTTTTTCAAGACACAGTACAAAAACTGGACTGAAATACGTAAAGAACAACAGAGAGGAAAAAAACAACAACACTAGACTACAGACCTACCACGGACTGCATAAAGAAAAAAAAACAGTGCAGGCATTACAATAAATAATAAACAGGACAATAGGGCAGTAAGGTGTCAGTCCAGGCTTCGGTATTGAGGAGTCTGATAGCTTGGGGGAAGAAACTGTTACACAGTCAGGTCGTGAGAGCCCAAATGCTTCGGAGCCTTTTCCCAGATGGAAGGAGGGAGAAGAGCTTGTATGAGGGGTGCATGGGGTCCTTCATAATGCTGTTTGTTTTGCGGATGCAGCGTGTGGTGTAAATGTCCATGATGGCGGGAAGAGAGACCCCGATGATCTTCTCAGCTGACCTCACTACCCGCTGCAGGGTCTTGGGATCCGAGATGGTGCAATTTCCGAACCAGGCAGTGATGCAGCTGCTCAGGATGCTCTCAATACAACCCCTGTAGAATGTGATGAGGATGGGGTGTGGGAGATGGACTTTCCTCAGCCTTCGCAGGAAGTAGAGACGCTGCTGGGCTTTCTTTACAATGGAGTTGGTGTTGAGGGACCAGGTGAGATTCTCAGTCAGGTGAACACCAAGAAATTTGGTGCTCTTTACGATCTCTACCGAGGAGCCGTTTATATTCAATGAGGAGTGCCCTCCTGAAGTCAACAGCCATCTCTTTTGTTCAAATTAAGAGACAGGTTGTTGGCTCTGCACCTGTCCGTTAACCGCTGCACCTCCTCTCTGTAAGCTGACTCGTCGTTCCTGCTGATGAGACCCACCACGGTCATGTCATTGGCGAACATGATGATATGGTTCGAGCTGTGTGTAGCAGCACAGTCGTGGGTCAGCAGAGTGAACAGCAGCAGACTGAGCACACAGCCCTGGGGGGCCCCCGTGCTCAGTGTGATGGTGTTGGAGATGCTCCTCCCAATCCGGACTGACTGAGGTCTCCCAGCAGGGTCTTGATATGCCTCATGACGATCTTCTCGAAACACTTCATGATGAAGGATGCGACTGCAACAGGACGGTAGTCATTTAGGCAGGACACTGAAGACTTCTTTGGCACGGAGTCGATGGTGGCAACCTTGAAGCACATTAGAACGGTGTTGCTACTCGGGGAGATTTACAGTCGGCTTTCCTTTTCCACGAGGGATTGTTTCCGGGACCCCTCGTAGATACCAAAAAACATGGATGCTCAAATCCCTCATTCAACCTGTCTCAATGCTGTAGACCTTAGGACCCAGTGGAAACCCACACCTTATTTAACCTGTCTCAGAGTGGTGGACATTAGGACCTGGCAGTAGAGCTCCGAAATCTGCAATGTTTCTGTTCACGGAAATAATCATGATCACAACTGAAAATATAGTGGGAATAATAAAGCAATCGGAAAGAGTTGAAATACCACCAATCATTGGAAAAGCGTTAGGCTAGGTCGGTCAACGATCCGAACAATTTTAAAGGATAAAGTGAGAAAGGCCCTGCCCTGATGAAAGCTACAATTATTACTAAGCAAGGCAGTGGTTTAATTATTGGGTCTTGGGATTTTGGGTTTTTGATTCTCCACATCAACCCCGCACAGATGGAGAGCGCACTCAATAGCGGTCTGTCACTGGATCAAACTTAGGAACTTCCATTTTTGAGCCCAGCACTGAAACATACATTCTTAAGTGTTTTATATGCATAGAAAGGTAAAATATATACTATATACTAAGACAAATGTTTGACTGACGCTAAATACCAGATGTACCTGTTCCAACTTACTAAGAGAACTTACAATTTAAAAAAAATCCCGATCCACAATAACCCATGCACATCCTCCCGTATACTTTATATCATCCCTATATTACTTATAATACGTAATACAATGTAAATGCTATGTAAAATAATTGTTTATACTGCTTTGTTTAGGGAATAATGACAAGAAAAAAGTCTGTACATGCTCGAACAACAATTGCTGGAAGACATTTCCAGGTATTCTCGATTCATGCAAGCAGAATTCACAGATAAGCAGGGCCAACTGTATTTAAAGAATATGTGTAGATACAAATTGGTCAGAAGGTTCGTTGTTGATTCTTATGATAAATTAATTTGCTTAGAAAATTCATCTCTCTGACGATCACTGTTTTAGAATTCTCTATCTATTCAGCAATGGAAATAGAGTCACTGAAATAGTGCATCTGTCATGATTAAATTGAATGTTAGGTAACAAAGATCTTGCTTCCTGAACACTTTTAATTTAATCATGAAATCACCATGAAATTTCCCAACCACACACCATTGTTTTGAAATCACCTATATTTGTTAATTCAATTCAAAATTCAAGACAATTAAAATCTTACCAACAATGTAAGCTGAGAATTTTTTTTTATCTTGTCCAGGCAGATGCTGCGCAGGTTTTAGAAAGGCTATGAAAGCATCACACACACACTCACAGACACACACACACACACACACACACACACACACACCATTCTATGCACTGCATTTGTGATCACATTGATGTGCATGCTATATGCACATAACATACTGTCTGTACTTATTATAATGAAGTAACGGTAGTTTCAGGAGATTAGTGATAGCAAAATGTCTCACCAATGTTGCAACATTCTGTTATATTTGGGGTGAATATACACTTAAATCTCAAAAATGGAGCTTGACTCTTCTTATTAAGAAAATTTATAAGCTCTACTTTGTTTGTAAAATTGGGGACCAAGACAAAAACTGGGCTCCTCACATTTGTTGTTAACATGCACTGTCAACCTTAGTGCTTGGCTCAGAGGTATTCAGAAATCAATGCCATTCACTGACCCAATGATATGGCGAGAGCAGAGTATCATATTACAGACTGTCACTTCTGACTAGTGTTTCTGGTTTGTTAAAAACAAAAAAAGCCAATGAATGCCCCAAACTCCTTTCAGCCGTGAAAGCTGAGCTACGTGACGATATTTTTCCATACCTGAGTCCTGGAATCTGGAGGAAGCAGGTAAAGAGTCATGATGCACAAGCCAACAATGGAAAACAACACCGACACTAATAAAGATTTTTAGCCCTTTATGTCGATAACTCAATCTGAATTAAATGACCTGGTCAGAGATTTGGATTTGTCAAGGCAAAAACAGATTTACCGAGTTCCAGGCACAAAAGTTTCCATGAAGGATTTCTATATCGGGGGTAGATGTTTTCCAGAATAACTGATGCTCAAGATTACAAAATGTATTTTTGTTGGTCCATAAATCAGAGGTCATCAATGATAGGCAATCTGAAAGGCCTATTAGTTAGATTATTAATAAATTATCCTGTGATTAGGGTAGGCTATTTGATGGTAAACACAGGCTCTTATCTATTTTTATTCACAGATTTCCAAAAGAACTCCCTGTAAACAATAAAGAACTCTTTTTTTTTAGTATATGTTCTTCAGTCTTTTCTGCACAATCTTTCATATAATTATTTCACAAATATATACAATATATTGAAAAACTTAATTTCTTACCTTACTACCAACAACAAAACTGTGTGCTACATTAGCAATGAATCCATCCACATGAATACCCAAGTCACTGTAAAAGAATTAAAGTGAATTTAAGATCTGCTTAGGCAGAGAAGTACAAAAAATTGTGATGTGAAACGAACCGCACTACAACAATATAACTGTATTAAACTTAGTACAAATAATTAGAATGACTAATGAAAAATAGCAGAAATTGGCAATTGTAATATAAAAATAGTAAGAGGCTACCTAAAAAATAGATAACAAAAGAAACAATGTTATTACAAATTCCATACAATACCTCTTTCCTAATTAAAATGTTTTTATAACACAGTGAAAAATTGTAAATTGTACACAATACTCAAGAGTATGGTCTTAAAAGTAACATAGACAATTCTGGAGAAATTCAGGTCAGGCAGCACCTAAGGAAAGAAATAAACAGTCAACTCTTCAGGCCGAGATCCTTATTGCATCTGATAATCTCTGTGCTTATGGTATCAAAGTACCTCGTAAAGTGCCTTATAAAACCATGAAATCTCCCTATCTTTGATGTCCTCCTCTGCTGCTCTAGATCCAATTCACAGATCAAAGAACTCCTCTGTTGCCCAATAAACTACAATAAACCGATGTCCCAAACCCTTCGATGTCAAGGAAGAGATGAAGAAGTTGTTCAATATACAAAACATCCAAAATACTGCTGGAGCTGTGTTTGGTTCCCGTCATCTTTAAATAATGTACAAACCAGCAGTTATCTGTCTCCACAAATGGAACTTCCCAAAAAAATTAAAGATCTCTGGATTTAAGGACTACAGGTCACAAACGACCACATTGATTATTTTGTAGACCAGTGATAAAGTTTAAGGGAATTGGGGGAATTCTCAGATTCCTGCAAATAATGGGTTAAGTACCGACTGTGTCTATTTTGTTTGTATAATGTCTCACAGCTGCTTCTTTGGAGCAAGATAAGGGTTGAAGTTCACATAGATCCACATAAGATTTCTCCTGATTTTTCACACCTTTTGGTTTAGATAAAAGGCAGTACCTGAAGGAAATCAGACAGGACATTACTTTCTTAATTAAAGCATAAATTAGTGGATTGGTAGTAATTATTTTTGTATTAAGTTTTTACTCCAACAAACTAGGTAGGACATTCCTTTCTTTAATTAAAGTGGCTGGAGTGTCTATCAAACTGATTGTTCTTTTGTAACTGTTACAGTGAACAGTGAACTTCTTTGAACCACCAGAGGGATGAGATCGCTTCTGCCAGCTGAGCTCGAAGAAATAAACTGGTGAAAGTAATCACGAGGAAATCTGCAGATGCTGGAAATTCAAACAACACACACAAAATGCTGGTGGAACACAGCAGGCCAGGCAGCATCTATAGGGAAAAGCACTCTTGACGTTTCGGGCCAAGACCCTTCGTCAGGACCAACCGAAAGGAAAGATAATAAGAAATTTGAAAGTAGTGGGGGGAGGGGAAATGCGAAATGATAGAAGACTGGAGGGGGTGGGGTGAAGCTGAGAGCTGGAAAGGTGATTGGCCAAAGTGATACAGAGCTGGAGAACGGAAAGGATCATGGGACGGGAGGCCTAGGGAGAAAGAAAGGGGGAGGAAGGAAGCACTAGAGGGAAATGGAGAACAGGCAGGGTAATGGGCATATATACGATAAGTAATGACCTTTTTGTGCTGTCCTTATTTTATCCAGTAAATTTACGTTTACATCAATGTTTCATTTTTTTATGCCAACACCTCCAAAGCACTTTCATACATGCCCTAAAGCACCTTCATATATGCCAACACCCTTCTTAGGCACACTATACTTCCTGCCACCACCATGGTGTAAAAACAAGTCGACCATATGCTAACATAAGAAAATGATTCTGCTTTAAAGATTTATTTATCTTTAAACCTAGTTCATAAAGTGCCTGTGCACATCAATGAACTTGAACTTGATGGTTTTTTAGCATGAGTTGAAATATCTGGTTCAAGTTGTGACAGCAAAAAGTGTAAGTCCACAGGAGTAACATTGTCAAAGCAGTTTATTTTTTTATGAGTATATGGTTCACTGCACTGAAGTCTCTCTCAACAAGGTAAGTGAATGGAAATGAAGAACAGTTTGGCTCATATGACAGTGTAGAAGCATACCGCAAAAGCTGACATTTTGAAAAGGATTTTTGCTTTTTCACTGTTTTGAATTTCAATGATTTCTTCTCTTCTTCCACCTTGCAAAGAAATGTGGTATTTACCCAGTCAGGAATTTCCAGATCATTCAATCCTTGAAACAATTTTGAAAATCCTTCCTCAGTGAATACAGGTGTTAATACCTTTCACTAATGTTGCAATGTTTTTTACTTCGTGGAGACCTGGTTGATGGAAGAGATACCAGATTACGCCATCAAGCCCTATGGGTTCTACCTTAAACTCTCTGGGAAGAGTAGAGGGGTATGCTTCATTGGTTATAATGCTAAGTGCAAACTCAGGAATGCACATGTCCTCAAATCCTTTTGTTCCCCGGATATGGAGTACCTTGTAGTGCTGTACAGACCTTTCTGGCTGCCTAGGTAGTTCACGGCAAATTTTATCAGAGTTGTGTGTACTCTGCCGTAGGCTTATACTGATCTGGCTTACAAAGAATTGCACGAGACCATCAGCATCCTGGAGACTTTACACACAGTCTGTTTTAATCCTCACCAAGTCTTTAATAGCGTCACTGTCTAAAGTCGCTCTGAAGTTCTGTCAACACATCCAGGTGAGCACATGGGGAGATAGCTTACTCAATCACTGCTACTCTCCCTTCCACAACACTTACAAAGCGCTCCTCCATCCACTGCTTGGGAAATAGGATTACTCCTCTATCCTGTTTCTGCCAACGTACAGGCAGAAGCTGATACAAGAGTCGGCTATAGTTAAACCATCCACTGTTGGTTTGACCAATTCATCTCATGCTACAGGACTGCTTTGATGACATCAGCTGAAATATGTTTTATGATGATGTCTCCAAGTTCACAAAAGTAATCATGACTTGATTCAGACATACATCGAGGACACTGTCAGGGTCTATCCAAACAAGAAACCCTGGATCAACAGTTCTTGCGAAACAGAGCTTTCACCACCAGGAACTCAAGAAATGTAGCTATGATCTATGCAAAGTCATCAAGGTAGCAATCAATACAGTGACAAGATCCAGCCACAATTATCAACCACGAACACACACAGCTTATGACAAGGTCTGCACACCATCAAAACTTCAAAGATAAACACAGTGGTGTTTCCAATATCACTGCCTCTCTCCTAGATGAGCTAAATCTTTTTCACACTGGACTTGATGTCACCTACACTGAGCCCGCAAGGAGAGCCACCGATGCAACCTGCATCTTAGTCATCTATGTGGCTGGAGAAAAAGTGTCTGCAATAAATGGACAGCAACAAGGTTGAGAGACCATACAGTATCCTAGGGTGGGTACTCAGAAAGTGCATGGCACAACTGCATTATGTGTTTACAGACATTTTTAATCTCTCCCTCTACCAATGTAGATTGCCTTCCTGCTTCAAAACCTCTACCATTGACCCCGTACCTAAAAAGACCAAGGTAATATGCTTGAATGACTGGTGTCCTATTTTACTCACCTCGATAATAAGCAAATAGTTTAAGAGGCTGGACTACTTCAGCAACATGCTACCACTCATACTGGACTTGTATGATTCATTCATCTACTGACATAACTGACTGAGAGATGATACAATAGCTATAGCTCTAGACACCATCCTTACACTCTGAAAAGGAGAGATGTTGTTCTTGAACTACAGTACAACACTCCCTCCAGAAGAAGCTCAGAGACCTCAACCTTCACCCTGCCTTGTGCAGCTGGATCTTGAACTTCTTGTTAGATTGCTAGCAGGTTGTAAGGATAGGCTCCCTCATCTCTGCCTCCCCAGGGCTGTGTCCTTAGCCTTTAAGCTGTGAACTATTCAGGACATTTACAAAGATGTACATAAAAATGGCCCAAAGGTTCAGTGGGGACAAGTATGCCCAACCAGAAACTGTTCCAGCTACTATAATTTGGGAAACGGTACTGAAGCATAGAAGACAGGACCAACGGGCTCCAGGTCAGCTTCGTCCATCAGGCCATCAGAATGGTAAAGTCACGCTGACACAATTGTATTTCTAAGCTAAATTGACTGTTCTGTTGTATATCTTACTGTACATACTATTTATTACAAATTACTATAATTTGTACATTCAGAGATGTAAAGATTTTTACTCTTCATGTATGTGAATTCAAATTCATCTCCAAGCAGAAGTTCAATCTTGTTTCCATGCTCTTGTCAACTTCAAAAATTCAATCAGTGTCAAAAAGTTTAAAAAAACATTTTTAGCACCAGCTTTTTGACAGTTAGTGTACTTCAGAGTGAAGTAGCAAACGTTCAAACACTTCATCTTTATCCTGGCATAAGTTGCAAAATATTCTGCTAATTGGACAGTTTTAATTTTATTAATAGCAAATAATACAAGAGTCATGCATGAAAAAGTCACTGGCGGTTTTTGCCTGCGAGATGCTGATGATACAACAGATCGCAAACAGACCTGGAATTTCTTCTTCATGAATACCAGTAAACCATCATGGCGAACTGTCACAGATGATGCTCCATATGTTGCACAAAAAATCATGCTCCTAATCCAAATACTTTCATCCTCAATATACATTTTGAGCTCATCCTAGATTAATTCTCCATTGATAGTTGTTTCTAACTTCTAAGACAATTTCTTCAAAAAACCCTTTCATTTGTGATAAACCATTCATGCGCTTTTAGCAACGTGTCTCGCATGCTGACTCATCCAGCTGTATTCCAAATTCTTTTTTGTATCTCTGTGCATAGTTGATACTTCTTCATCAGTAAGATGAGCTAGTTATTACTCAACTGAAATGATATTGAAATACTGGTATCCATTTTGAGAACAGTGGTCAACACTTCTGGTAGGCAGGCATTATTAATCTTTCAATTGTATCATTCAATTGTTATTCAATTTTTACAATTTGCTGTCATTTTTCAGATGTTATAAGACCACTATCAAGGTCATTTTTAGCTTTCTAGTAAATGAATCGAGTGTGTAATACTTTTCAAATGCTTCTTTCATCTTCAGGAACTGAATAATACCATAAAGTAGCCCTTTCAGGGTGTTCCTGCAATCTTGATCATTTCATGAATTCATTAGACAGTATAGTATTACAAATGAGACACATGGGGCATCACAGATATGATGGGAATTGAATGAAACCATGTTCCAGGTATGTATTATTATATTTAATGACCTCCTGTAATTTCTATTTTTTAGCAGGATTAGAATTCAAGACTTCACCCTTTCAGGCTCATAGAGATCACACCATACATACTTATCCAAAATTAACAGGATTAAATTAAAATTTAAAATTATCACAAACCACAAACTAGGAACGAATATCAGATGTTGAAGAGAGCAGCAAGTGACAGAGTCAGATCTTGCACCTCAAAATAGGGTGGTGCTTATTGCACGCCCCCCCCCAAAGAATCGTGAAAACCTCCCGCTGACTTTTATTTCCCCTAACAGCACCTTACGATATATAATCACCCTTTGGGGTAATATGATCCTGGCTGAGAACCACTGCAGGACCTATTCTCTTGCTAGCTACCATTTTGACCTTAATGTACTGATAAAAATCTGATAAAGGTTCTCCTTTACCAAAACTGCCCCCTCTTTTGCTGGCATAATTACCTTAAATGAATTCCTACATTCAATTTACAGGAAATGCATGTAGGGCTTAAGAAGCCAAAATGAACAAAGACCTTGAAGTTTTTAAGTAAGCTAGAAATAAACTCAAGAAAAGAATTAAAAGGCCCAAATGTAGCCATAAACAGTTCTTGGCAAAAAGGATTCAAGAGAATCCCCGAGATATTATTTACATAAACTACAACCAAGAGTATGACTTGGTGTCAATTTCAAGCTCCTAGATGTGAACATCTCTGAAGTTCTATCTAGGGCCCAACTATTGTTGCATTCACCAATAAAGCACAAAAGTGCTATATTTCATTAGGAGCAAACACGAGGAAATCTGCAGATGCTGGAAATTCAAACAACATACACAAAATGCTGGTAGGCCAGGCAGCATCTATAAGAAGCGCTGTCGACGTTTCGGGCTGAGACCCTTCGTCAGGACTAACCGAAAGGAAAGATAGTAAGAGATTTGAAAGTAGTGGGGGGAGGAGGAAATGCGAAATGATAGGAGAAGACCGGAGGGGGTGGGATGGAGCTAAGAACTGGAAAGGTGATTTGCGAAAGTGATACAGAGCTGGAGAAGGGAAAGGATCATGGGACGAGAGGCCTCAGGAGAAAGAAAGGTGGGGGGGGAGCACCAGAGGGAAATGCAGAACAGGCAAACAACTAAATATGTCAGGGATGTGGTAAGGGGAGGAAGGGCATTAATGGAAGTTAGAGAAGTCAATGTTCATGCCATCAGGTTAGAGACTACCCAGCCAGTATATTTGTTCCTCCAACCTGAGTTTGGATTCACTTTGCCAGTAGAGGAGGCCATAGACAGACATATCAGAATGGTCTCTTTCTGCTGGGCTCACTCCCTACGAGACTCCCTTGTCCACTCATCCCCCCCCATCCTTTCCCACCGACCTCCCTCCCAGCACATATCCTTATAAGCGGAACAAGTGCTCCATCTGCCCTTACACTTCCTCCCTCACCACCATTCAGGGCCCCAGACAGTCCTTCCAGGTGAGGCGACACTTCACCTGTGAGTCAGTTGTGAGTTTACCTGTGTGTGGTATACTGCATCTGGTGCTCCCGGTGTGGCCTTTTATATATATTGGTGAGACTTGACACAGGTTGGGAGACCGTTTCACTGAACACCTGCACTCGGCCTGGCAGAGAAAGCAATATCTCCCAGTGGCCACACATTTTAATTCCACGTCCCATTCCCATTCTGATATGATTTTTTATTGCTCAGCCATTTTTTTCATCATGCGTCATAAGTTGGAAAAAAATTCCACAATAAAAATTTTATTTGACATCTTTTTGTGCAGTGACATGTACATCCTGAAAGAACAAATTATCTGAAAGGAAAACTCTAGGGTTCCCAGTAGATAACTGGGTTGCAGAATGTAGGGGGTGACCAAGTGAGAAACTGTTTGTTTTGTTTTTAAGGAAAATGAGAACACAGTCAGAAGGGAGCACGTCTTGATGGTGTAATGAAAGTATAAAAACAGATAGTTTTAACTTGAAATATAGTTTGCTATTCACTGTATTGATAATGAGCAAGCCTGTTAATTAGGCAGGTAAGTAAAACATAATTTATGGGATCCATGAGGCCTTGTAGCATTCAGAAGAAAGCATTAAGAAATTTGATAACTTATGTCTTGGAGATGAGTGAAACCACCAATGAAATGAAGCTTGAACTAATACGATTTTTTAAAGCAAGCAAGACTGGAATAACCCCCCCCCCCCCACCTTTATAAATCTCTCAATAAGAAGTTTTGTAACTGACTGGAATGCATAAATTAAAACTGAAACATGGGCTTTCTTGATTACGTAAATGTGAACAGTGAGAAAGCTTATCAGATTGACATCAAGACGCCCCAGACCAATCAACATTATTGGAATCAATTCTTGCAGAAGGGTGTGAGAATGGTTATAGTATCAATTATTCTGTATACCAGAGAACCCCAATAGGCCAACTGCGGTCCAGGTCTGGACCACGAGAGCCAAATGACTGGATCGCACTGCCCCACTGGCAATTACGTGAATGCACCTGTTATAACGTAAATAAAGCGCGCGCTGCTATAATTTATTTTAACCTCATCCCACACTGTACACTTGACCTACGCCCCTGTTGAGCGCCTTTTGGAGAGAGACATTCACAGGAGAAAATCACATTTCCCACGTCTGCCGGGTCATTGCGAGTAGAATGAAATGCAGGAGGATCCAGTGATGAAAGATTTCATGACGAGCCTGGCAGAAAACTTCAAGGAACGATTTGAAAGCTCCCCTAAACTCTCAGGTGATACCCTCCTCTTTCTGAGACGTTTCTCTGTTTCGGCTGATGGCCAGTGGACTGCAGAGGCCAGAAGGAAATGGGATCATCTGATTTGCTCAAAACACAACACAAGGATGTTGGCGTGAGCGACTTCAGGATCAAACTGATTGCAAAAACACGAGAGCTATTGCAATGCTCCTACTCACACTGTTCCCCTCCACGTACATGTGTGAGTCACTGTTTTCTTCAATGAACTCTATCAAGAACCAGGACAGAAACAGACTCTCCAATGCACATCTTGGCCAGTGCCTCAAGATCGCCACAACAGAACACAGGCCTGACATCAGAAGGATTGCCTCATCCCGTCACTGTCACTTCTGTCACTGATTGGTGACAGAATCAATTTATTTTTGTCCATTTATCAATCTTATTGTGGTATAATAAGAGCGAGTATAAGAAGAGGAGAGTGTCAAGTGGCCAGCAATTGCAGATGAGAAGGCTTGGCGTGTGTTTGCTGAGGATATCAGTGTGAAGTTGAAGAACACTCTCAGGAGAGAATGTTGGAAGTGGTGGGCGATATAATTTATAATGTTGGAAAGTACAGGTTTGGTTTAGCTGAGTTGAAGAAAGCAAAGCCTACACCGCAACCAAGCAGGTGCCAGAAGGAGATTAGTAGGTTGAGGAGAGAGCTTAGATTGTTGAGTCAGAGGTGGAAGGTAGCAAGTGAGGGTGACAAGCCAGGGCTTGCTGATCTCTGAGAGCAGTTTCGAATAAAGTTAGCATCAATCCGTTGTGCAGAGTCACAGCATAAAAAAAAGAGAGAAAGAAAAGGAGGTGGGGTAGCATTGCTGGTTAGAGAGGAGATTAATGCAATAGAAAGAAAGGACATTAGCCTGGAGGATGTGGAATCGATATGGATAGAGCTGCATAACACTAAGGGGCAGAAAACGCTGGTGGGAGTTGTGTACAGGCCACCTAACAGTAGTAGTGAGGTTGGAGATGGCATTAAACAGGAAACTAGAAATGCGTGCAATAAAGGAACAGTGGTTACAATGGGTGACTTCAATCTACATATAGAATGGGTGAACCAAATTGGTAAGGGTGATGAGGAAGAGGATTTCTTGGAATGTTTGCAGGATGGTTTTCTGAACCAACATGTCCAGGAACCAACTAGAGAGCAGGACATTCTAGATTGGGTATTGAGCAATGAGGAAGGGTTAGTTAGCAATCTTGTCGTGCGAGGCCCATTGAATAAGTGACCATAATATGGTGGAATTTTTCATTAAGATGGAGAGTGACATAGTTAATTCAGAAACAAAGGTTCTGAACTTAAAGAAGGGTAACTTTGAAGGTATGAGACGTGAATTAGCTAAGATAGACTGGCAAATGATACTTAAAGGGTTAACGGTGGATATACAATGGCAAGCATTTAAAGATCGCATGGATGAACTACAGCAATTGTTCATTCCAGTTTGGCAAAAGAATAAACCAGGGAACCGTGGCTGACAAGGGAAATTAGGGATAGTATCAAGTCCGAAGAAGAAACATAAATTAGCAAAAAAAAGCCGCACATCTGAGGACTGGGAGAAATTCAGAGACCAGCAGAGGAGGACAAAGGGCTTAATTAGGAAAGGGGAAAAAGATTATGAGAGAAAGCTGGCAGGGAACATAAAAACTGACTGTAAAAGCTTTTACAGATACGTGAAAAGAAAAAGACTGGTCAAGACAAATGTAGGTCCCTTACAGTCAGAAACAGGTGAATTGATCATGGGGTACAAGGACATGGCAGACCAATTGAATAACTACTTTGGTTCTGTCTTCACCAAGGAGGACATAAATAATCTTTCGGAAATAGTAAGGAACCGAGGATCTAGTGAGATGGAGGAACTGAGGGAAATAAATGTTAGTAGGGAAGTGGTGTTAGGTAAATTGAAGGGAATTAAAGGCAGATAAATCCTCAGGGCCAAATGGTCTGCATCCCAGAGTGCTTAAGGAAGTAGCCCAAGAATTAGTGGATGCATTAGTGATAATTTTTCAAATCTCCTTAGATTCTGGATTAGTTACTGAGGAATGGAGGGTGGCTAATGTAACCCCACTTTTTAAAAAAGGAGGGAGAGAGAAACTGGGGAATTATAGACTGGTTAGTCTGACATCGGTGGTGGGGAAAATGCTAGAGTTGTTATCTAAGATGTAATAACAGCACATTTGGAAAGTGGTGTGTAACCCTTACCCAACAGGCTGGTATATGTCTAGGGGAAAAGGAGATCCAGCCACTCACCAACCCACCTCCCGTACACGCAGGTGCTGTGAGAATCGACTTAATGCCTCGCACCCGCCAACAGTATCAAACTCACAACAAATACCGTTATGAAATACACTTTAAAGAGTTTACTAAAATTAAAAAAATAGTAGGCAATACAATATATATATACAAGGAAAAAAACAAAAGGCGCCAACTTATCAAAGTTCAGTCTGTTTAGTGCACTCGTTGGAGCTCAATCAACGAACCAACCGACCCATCCGGCCGTCGCACCTGGGACCACCCCGGTGATCTTACGAGCAGTCCAGCACACGTCCACCTTCCTCAGCGTCTTCCTCGGCCTCTCCCAAAAAACCCGCGAAAACCCCTCCCCCAAGTTCCCAGCATCACAAGACACAATGACATTCCCCATTGATTAACAAATGAATACAATTACCATATCAGCCATTCTAAAGTGAAACAACGGCGAGAGAAACACTTATCCGACAAAGAAACATTCCTACTTGTAACAAACCAAAGAGGCCATTTTGAGTAACATACCCAGGACATTGTACAGGTGAAATCATCGGACAAAGTCAGCATGGATTTGTGAAAGGATAAACATGTCTGACAAATCTTACAGAATTTTTTTGAAGATGTAACTAGTAGAGTGGATGGGGAGAGCCAGTGGATGTGGTTATATTTAGATTTTCAAAAGGCTTTTGACAAGGTCCCACACAGGACAAGTGTGCAAACTTAAAGCACACGGTATTGATGAGGATAGAGAATTGGTTGGCAAACAGGAAGCAAAGAGTGGGAGTAAACGGGACCTTTTCAGAATGGCAGGCAGTGACTAGTGGGGTACCGCAAGGCTCAATGCTGGGACCCCAGTTGTTTACAATATATATTAATGATTTAGACAAGGGAATTAAATGTAGCTCCTCCAAGTTTGCGGATGACACGAATCTGGGCGGTGATGTTAGCTGCGAAGAGGATGCTAAGAGGATGCAGGGTGACTTAGATAGGTTAGGTGAGTGGGCAAATTCATGGCAGGTGCAATTTAATGTGGATAAATGTGAGTTTATCCATTTTGGTTGCAAGAACAGGAAAACAGATTATTATCTGAACAGTGGCCGATTAGGAAAAGGGGAGATGCAACGAGACCTGGCTGTCATTGTACACCAGTCATTGAAGGTGGGCATGCAGGTACAGCAGGCAGTGAAAAAGGCAAATGGTATGTTGGCATCCATAGCAAAAGGATTTGAGTACAGGAGCAGGGATGTTCTACTGCAGTTGTACAAGGCCTTTGTGAGACTGCACCTAGAATATTGTGTGCAGTTTTGGTCCCCTAATCTGAGAAAAGACATTCTTGCCATAGAGGGAAGGTTCACCAGATTGAGTCCTGGGATGGCAGGACTTTCATTTGAAGAAAGACTGGATCAACTAGGCTTATACTCACTGGAATTTAGAAGATTGAGGAGGGATCTTATTGAAACGTATAAAACTCTAAAGGGATTAGACAGGCTAGATGCAGGAAGGTTGTTTCCGATGTTGGGGAAGTCCAGAACGAGGGGTCACAGTTTAAGGATAAAGGGGAAGCCTTTTAGGACCGAGATGAGGAAAAACTTCTTCACACAGAGTGGTGAATCTGTGGAATTCTCTGCCACACGAAACAGTTGAGGCCAGTTCATTGGCTATATTTAAGAGGAAGTTAGATATGGCCCTTGTGGCTAAAGGGATCAGGGGGTATGGAGAGAAAGCAGGTACAGGGTTCTGAGTTGGATGATCAGCCATGATCATAATGAATGGCGGTGCAGGTTCGAAGGGCCGAAAGACCTACTCCTGCACCTATTTTCTATGTTTCTAAGAGAAAGAAGGCAAGAAAATCGTTCTTTGAGAATCCTCACCAGTTCACAAAGAGATTGCTTGAACAAAATAAGAGCGGGCAGCTTAACATCTCTCAACAAGAACTTGAGGATCACCTGACAAGCACTGACTCTAACGAACAGCGGGAGGCTCCTTTGCTTGACATTTCTGGGCTTGTGAAGCCTACCGAGCCAGGAGTGAAGTTCGATCTGTCAGAACCCAAACTGGCAGAAGTCGAGCGGTTCATCAAAAAGACAAGGTCAGGTTCAGTGCCAGGACCAAATGGAGAGCTGTATAAGGTGTTCAAGAAGTGTGATGTGCTGAGGAAATACTTGTGGAGATTGTTAAAGGTGGTGTGGAGACAAGGTGTTGTTCCTTTGTCATGGAGTGAGGCTGAAGGAGTATACATCCCGAAGGAAGAGATTTCTATTACATTGAATCAGTTCCGACCAATTTCACTCCTGAATGTAGAGGGGAAGACTATGTTTGGCATTCGAGCAGAAAGAATTTCTTCATTTGTGATAGAGAATGGATTGGTAAATACATTTGTTCAGAAGGCAGGAATACCAGGCTTCTTGGGATGCCTTGAACATACTAGTATGATATGGCATACCATCCAGGAGTCAAAAAGTTTGAGAAGAAATCTGGCTGTAGTTTGGCTTGATCTTGCAAATGCGTATGGTTCCGTTCCCCATGTCCTGATTGAGTTTGCAATGGAATTCCTGTGGATTCCTGCTAAGGTGAGGAACTTCGTTATATAGTACTACAACAATTTCCAGATGAGGTTTTCCACTCAGCAGTTTACAACTAGGTGGCAGAGCTTGGACATTGGTATCACAATGGGATGTGTGATTTCACCCATCCTTTTTTGTGTTAGCCATGGAGGTCATTGTGAGGGCTGCAGAATCAGTGGGACCAGGTGTCGCACTTGATGGCGGAGGGGAGTTACCATCAATACGAGCGTTCATGGATGATCTCACCCTTTTGGGTCCTAGCACTGAGGCAGTGGAAAGTGTACTATCTAGACTCAAGGAGCTAATGCATTGGGGAAAAATGTTCAAGACCAAGAAGTCAAGGAGCCTTGTTCTTAGGAGAGGAAAGCTGGTTGACGTTTATTTCACCTTTTGTGGAGAGGAGATTCCATCCATTCAGGACCAACCAGTTAAGAGCCTCGGGCGATAGTACACAGAGGAGCTGAGAGACAACCAAGGGGGTTCAAGAGACAGGAGAGCAGATCAGCAGAGGTCTGATGTCTGTCGACAAGTGTGGCTTGCCTGGCAAGTTGAAGTTGTGGTGCTTGCAGTACAGACAGATGCCACGGATATTGTGGCCACTAACCGTCTATAGAGTGGCAATGTCCCATGTTGAGGCAATGGAACGGAAGATCAACAAGTATGTGAAGAAGTGGCTTGGAGTACCGAGCAGCCTCACCAATGTTGTGATCCACAGTAGCCAGACAAAGCTTGCCATCCCAGTGCAATCCTTTGCTGAAGAAGTCAAGGTAGCCAAGGTAGGATCATTCTTGATGCTTCGAGACTCAAAAGACCCTGTCATCAAGAACATCCGGCCCGGGCAGCAGCTGATGAGGCGGAGTCTAGATTGATGCACAAGGAGACAGTTGGGGCTACCCAGCTAGGCCGCCAGAGACTTGAGTGGACAACCCACAAGTGGTGGTCATCTTCTACAAGTAAGGAGCGTTGTGAGCTTGTAACGCATGAAATATGAGAGGTAGAAGAGGAGAAGAGGTTAGCTAAAGCAGTTGGCCTGGCCAAACAAGGGGCTTGGACCTGGAGGGAAAGTGTTGAACAACGACATCTATCTTGGAATGTCCTGTGGCAGATGGAACCGCTCCGCATTTCTTTTCTATATAGAGCAGTGTATGACCTGCTCCCAACACCTGCCAACCTCAGCACCTGGTATGAGGATAAGACAGACAGGTGTGCTGCTTGTGGTGAGAAGGGAACACTTCAGCATATTGTGAGAGCATGCAGAGTCAATCTTTCCAGTGGCATGTACACTTGGAGACATAACAACATTCTCAAAGTTGTAACAGAAGCGGTTGAGCACTGCAGCACAACTTATCTTATGCCCCATGCTGCACAGAACATCGCATATCATTTGTGAAAGAAGGCTCCAAGTCAAGGGTGTACAGCGCAGGCCCACGATCAAGCATACTTTCTTCAGCCAATGATTGGTGTGTCAAGGCCGACCTGGATGGGAAAGGCAGTTTCCCGGAGCAAATAGTTTTCAGCACGTTGCTTGTAGATATAATCACCTGGTCTGACACCAGTAGAGAAGTGGCTATTGGTGAATTCACAGTCGCCTGGGAAGACAACATCGATGAAACCCATGAGCGCAAGTTAACCAAGTATTCAGAATTAAGACCAGTGCAGAGACAGAGGGTGGAAGGTCTCATGCTGTCCATTCGAAGTAGGGTGCCGTGGCTTTATTGCGTTCACTTTCCAGAAGTGGCTGCGTGACCTTGGCTTCACTAGAAGAGAGATCCAGTCAACCAGCAGGGCTGTAGCTGAGGCAGCAGAGACAGCATCATCATGGGTGTGGACCAAGTACGTCCAGAGGGGCAGATAGTTGGACAGTGTACCCGTCTTTTGTAAACCCTTCAGTAGCTGCATAGACAGCTGAAAAGTAGACTATCTGTTGGATAGAAGCAACCAACAACTCTGATAGCGGCAGATGACAAGTTGTTTAGCTGGTTAGTGGAAGGTGGTGCTTTAGCACTGCTGGCCCACCACCTCGAGGGAGTCTTGATCATAATCTGGCCGAAACTCCTGAGGACAGGTGGCAGATCAACTGATGATCCCACTGATGATAGCACAGGACAGTTAACATCTTAGTCCACATGTATTTTTAGTTCTAATTCTTACAACAATAACACTGATAATTTCATTTATAGCTACACTTCATACTTCAAATGCTACATAGCTTAATTAAAAAGAACAAATAGATTAAAAGACAGAACAGACTCTGTGTGTGTGTGTGTGTGTGTGTGTGTGTGTGTGTGTGTGTGTGTGTGTCTGTGTGTGTGTGTGTGTGTGTGTGTGTGTAGATGAGTTATCATTGCGACAGCTGACAGATGTGATAATTAAATAATTAAATGGTTGTTTTCGGACTTATTTTGCTTCAAGAATGCATTTTTTTTCTTCTGTGACCCACAACACAGGCTTTGAGAATCCCAGGCCTAAATTATTACTACTACTACTAATAATAATCATCATAATAACGATGGTAAAAGCAGCAACAACAACTTCTGCCCATAAAACCACTTACTAGTGCAATGGAAAAAACCCTGGACATTTTGGCCCTTGGCTTGACATGCTTGACATAATATAGCCCTTGTGGAAAACTAATTAGGGAACCCTAGTGTACACTGTTATAAATTTGATGTCTTGTTAATCTTTCTATCATTTAGAAGGCCTCTGAAGCATTTTTATCAATATTTTGCACATTTACTTAGAGTTAGTGCTTTGTATATCTTCATGTTATCACTTAATATGCTATAAAATAGCATTCAGCAACTTTGAAGTATGCCTTCTCCCTCACTGATCCATATCCTCAAAGACTACTTATCTTTCCATCTTTCGCTAACAGTGGTAGGTAGCAGTTTCTTGCCTCTTTTACACTGAAAATGCTAACAAAGCACATTTAGTGTCAAGCTATTTATATAAAATGTGTGTCAGTCTTGCTTTTATGTATTATATAAGGTACATGTTTAACGTAAGATAAGAAATCATGTTAAAAAAATATAAAAGCTATCATGAAAAATCACCTTGCCAAGATTTATGTTTAACTCCCCTCAGTCCTGAAATCGGTCCTTTGATACTCCCTTACCACTAGCTAATTAACATCATGAACATTTTATGAAATCTTCAAAAAATATGCATTAGCTGGGTTCATCACTTACATTTTAGTAAGATCTCCATCCTTCAGAATGTAATCTGGATCACTCTTGAGAGGAGAATAGTGACAAATACAATTGTTCACAGATACACAGGTGGGAAAAGCAATGCCTTTGAACAAAAAGATGGTAGATATAAGTAGTATACTAATTAACAACATTCTTAAAACTTACTTAATCTGTTTTAATATACTGAATTTACTCTGATACAAAAGACCAAGAATCTTAAACTTCAATGTACCTTTATTATCAAAAGTATATATGCAGTTTACAACCCTGAGATTTGTCTTCCCACGAACAACCACGAAACAAAGAAGCACCATGGAACTCATTCAATAAAATATAGTAAACACTAATCCAAAAAAATTGCACAAACTGCAAAAAACAAGAAAAAAAGCAAAATATAAAACATCAAACTAGATTTATTGAAAGCGTAAGTATGTTCAGTTTAATTCAAGCAACACACACTGCTGGTGGAACACAGCAGGCCAGGCAGCACTTATAAGAAGAAGCACTGTCGACATTTCGGGCCGAGACCCTTCGTCAGGACTAAAGGAAAGATAGTAAGAGAATTGAAAGTAGTGGGGGGGGGGGGGGGGGAGGGGCAAATGCGAAATGATAGAAGACCGGAGGAGGTGGGATGAAGCTAAGAGCTGGAAAGGTGATTGGCGAAAGGGATACAGAGCTGGAGAAGGGAAAGGATCATGGGACGGGAGACCTCGGGGCGGGGAGCACAAAAGGCAGAGTAATGGTAGAGAGAGAAAAATAAAGGGGAGGGAGAAAAAATAAAAAAATCAGGGATGGGGTAAGAAGAGGCGGAGGGGATTTATAACAGAAATTAGAGAAGTCAATGTTCATGCCATCAAGTTGGAGGCTACTCAAATGGAATATAATGTGCTGTTTCTCCAGCCTGAGTGTGGTTTCATCATGACAGTAGAGGAAGCCATGGATAGACATATCAGAATGGGAATGGGACCGTTCAGCGAAATGGTCTCCCAGTCTGCGTCGGGTCTCACCAATATATAAAAGGCCACACTGGGAGCACCGGACGCAGTATACCACACCAGCCGACTCACAGGTGAAGTGTCGCCTCACCTGTAAGGACTGTCTGGGGCCCTGAATGGTGGTGAGGGAGGAAGTGTAAGGGCAGGTATAGCACTTGTTCCACTTACAAGGAAACACGCCAGGAGGGAGATCGGTGGGAAGGGATTGGGGGGGGGGGGGGGGGGGTTGAGTGGACAAGGGAGTCGCATAGGAAGCGATCCCTGCGGAAAGCAGAAAGAGCGAGGAGGGAAAGATGTGCTTGGTAGCAGAATTCCGTTGGAGGTGGCAGAAATTAAGGAGAATTATACGTTGGACCCGGAGGCTGGTGGGGTGGTAGGTGAGGACTATCCTGAGTGGGGTGGCAGATAGATGGGGTGAGGGCAGATGTGCGGGAAATGGGAGAAATGCATTTGAGAGCAGTGTTGATGGTGGAAGAAGGGAAGCCCCTTTCTTAAATAAAAGAAGACACCTCCTTCGTCCTGGAATGAAAAGTCTCATCCTGAGAGCAGATGCAGCTCAGGAGGAATTGTGAGAAGGGGATAGCATTTTTGCAAGAGACAGGGTGGGAAGAGGAATAGTCCAGGTAGCAGTGAGAGTCTGTAGGCTTGTAGTAGATATCTGTAGATAGGCCGTCTCCAGAGATGGAGACAGAAAGACCAAGAGAGGGGAGGGAGGTGTCGGAAATGGACCAGGTAAATTTGAAGACAGGGTGAAAGTTGGAGGCAAAGTTAATGAAGCCAATGAGCTCAGTGTGCAGGAGGCAGTGCCAATGCAGTCAGCGATGTAGCAAAGGAAAAGAGGGGGACGGATACTCATATAGGTAGGCTTTCCACAAAGTGAATAAAAAGGCAGGCATAGCTGGGACCCATATGGGTGTCCATGGTTTGGAGGAAGTGGGAGGAGCCAAAGGAGAAATTATTGAGAGTAAGAACTAATTCCACTAGACAGAGGAGAGAGGTGGTAGAAGGGAATTGGTTAGGTCTGGAATCCAAAAAGAAGCAGAGAGCTTTGAGACCATCCTGGTGGGGGATGGAGGTACATAGGAACTGGATGTCCATGGTGAAAATAAGATGGTGGGGGCCAGGGAACTTAAAATCATTGAAAAAATTCAAAGCGCGAGAAGTGTCACGAACATAGGTGGCAAGGGATTGAACAAGGATGAATGATACCCTTTCTGATGTCCCATTGTAGTAAAACTGAAGTTTGTTCAGAAGTTAAAGCCCAGACTCCATGTGCAGCATTTCCATCTACACCAAAGTTCACCAGTTCCACTACACTCCCTAATTCCTTACCATTCATATTACATAAATCCTGCACTGATTTGACTTTCTCAAATGAATCACCTCACATTTAATTATTCTGAAATTCATTTGCCATTCCTTAGCCCACTTTCCTAAGAACACATCATAATCTACAATAACCTTCATTATTAACCCTTCCCACTCATTTCACATCATCCATTAATTTACTGTTAAGCCCTGTACATTGGCAAGCAGAACACTTCTATAACAAGTGTACTGCATATGTTAATCAAAATGGCTTCTTTGTTTTGTTAAGAGAATAAATGCTTCTTTGTTATGATAAGTGCTTTCTCTTGCAGTTGTTTAGCTTTAGAATTCCTGATAATGGGATTATATTAATTTGCTAACCAATGGGGAATGTTATTTTGTCTTGTGGATCTGGGAGCGGGGTTTTCGCGGTCTTTTTGGGGAGTCGGGAAGAAGACACCGCAGAAATGGATGTGTGCTGCACTGTTTGGTCGACCACCAGGGTGGTCCCAGGTGCAAGGACATGGAAAGACAAGGAAAGCGACGAGGGGTCGAATGGTTCGATGGTTGAGCTCCAATGATGTGCACTGAACTGACTGAATGCTGATAAGCTTGGTGCCTTTTATTGTATTTTTTTTCCCTTCATATTTACTGTATTGTTAGTACTCTTTTAGTTTTAGTAAAATCTTTAAAGTATATTCCATAACGGTATCTGGTGTGAGTTTGATAGTGTGTGTATGCGCAGCATAAACTTGATTCCCACAAGTAAGTGGCTAGACTTTTTTCCCCATAGACATATACCAGCATGTTGAGTGGGTGTTACATTTAAGGGGTGCTCGTCCGGGATTGGATTTTCAGAGGCTGTGGAATCACGCAGGCAGTAGTGTGGAGATGGACAGAGATAAGATTGTTAACTGGTGCAAATTGGAATATGTACCGGTGCAATATGCCTGTGTAGTGAGCGGAGTGGATTTTCGCGTTTCGGGGGATGCGTTAGTGCAGGGGTTGAGTTTGGTAAAAGGTATTGGGCAGGTAGAATTGGTAGCTAGACGGTGTGGTAAAGAGGTAGAGTCTAGCTGGGTGTTGGTTCGTAAGAGTGCTGAGGTCAGGACGGTGGAACTGCCGGCGACGGTCAGTGTACCGGGGAGGCGGGGCCGTGGGGGCTCCACACCCTCTCCAAGGATGAGGCTGAGGAGCTAGAGCTAGAGGTGGACCCCAGAGAGGTGCCTGGCACTAGTAAAGGGAGGTGGGAGGAGGGAGTTGTGACTAAGCCCTGCTCCCCAGGTAGGGTGGAAGCCTCGGAGCTGGCAGCCGCACTTAACTCCCTGGTGGGGGTGGCCGAGAGGCCATGGCTGAAGCTGGGGGTGTTCTCCGGAGCCAAGCCTACTCCAGATGGGGAGGTGGACTTTGACCTGGATCGAGCATACGTCCTTGATGTTAGAGGAGTGGCCAGAAGAGGCAGCGATTGGTGGGAAGTTTGAGGGGTTTAGCAGCCAAAACCGTCCGGGAGTTGAAAGCTGAGAAGCCTGGGGCCTCAGTGGAGGAATGTATAGGTTTTGGAGGGAGCGTTTGGGTTGTCAGGGGACGACGTCTGGAACAATGGACAGGGGAAAAGCTCTCCGAGAACATATTTAGGATGGAGGGGATGCTCTCGGGGCTGCGGCGCCGGGGGGTAGTGAAGGCGACTGACGTGGCTAGCGTGAGGATGAGTCAGATTTTCAGTGGCTCTCTGGAGGAGGACAAGGTGGCGTGGACTATCCGGCAGGCTTATAGGAAAGGCCCCCCTCCATCGTTCGGGCAACTGATTAGAGAGGTGCGGGAGGAAGAGAGAGTGTTGGGGCAGAAAAGGGGCTCGGGCCACTGGGAGCAATCCTCAGCAATACAGGAAGTGGTGGCTGGGTGGAGGACTGAAAATCCCCAGGGGAGTAGGGACACCCTCTGGAGGGGAGGGACAGGGGAGGTACCCTCTCTCAGGGGCAATCAGTACAGTGGATTGGGAGCGGGGGCCGTCCTGGGAGAGGAGGGGTGGCAGGCAGCATGTGCTTTAACTGTGGGAAAGAGGGGCATTTCAGGCGGGACTGAGCGGCCGAGCGTGTACTATAGCTGTGGGGAGGAGGGACACTTTCGGTGGGATTGAGAGACAAGGCATCCCATGGAGGGCAAGCCCCCCTGTGACTAACAAGGGAGAGGTGTCGGAGAGGCTCAACGAGGGAACAGACTGGAGCCTCTGGAGGAACACATTCCCAGAGATCACTGAGTGCCCACATCTTTATTCCGGATGGGCTGGTAGGACCCCGTGCCAGTGTGGGTCTACGGACAGAGGGAGGCAAAAGCCATTCTCGATACGGGATCACAGGTGACTTTATTGTACTGTTCGTTTTACAAGTATCTAAAGCATTTGCCTGTAACCCCATTTGACGCCTTGCAGATTTGGGGTGTGAGCGAGGGTGACGACCCGTACGATGGGTACCTATCGGTGAGATTGGAGTTCTCGGAGGGCGATGTGGGAGTGTCCGAAGCTATTGAGACGTTGGTGTTGGTGTGTCCTGACCCGGTGGAAACCGGTGGTGCTGCCCTCCTGGTGGGGACTAACTCCCCAGTTGTGCGACGGCTCCTGGGAGCTTGTAAGGAGAAAGTGGGGGAAGACTTTCTGGAGTCCCTCTCGGTGCATCCAGTGTTTCGAGTGTTATTCAAAGAAGGGGGTGCCCCCCAGGGGCTGGACCTGGACTGTTAACGAGGGACAGTGTGGTGTACGCAGGAAGTGTGGTGATCTGACCTGGGGAGGTAGCACTCGTGATGGGAACCCCCAGATTCCCCGGAGTGCAAGCAGGTGAAGCCTTGTTAGTAGATGCCCCAACAGCGTATGGCTGTAAATGTCAGGAACATTATAGCAAAAGAAATCACCTTTAAGAGGGGAATGCCACTGGCACATCTGTTCCCGTTGACGGTAATCTCTAGTGCACCAGTGAGGACCCCTAAAGGGGAGGGAATGGGGCACAAAAGGGAGCTGACTGCTGAAGCCTTTAACTTTGGGGATTCCCCTGTGTCGCTGGAGTGGGAACGCAGGCTAGTGGAGAAGATGCTGTAGATGGAAGCTGTTCTCGGGGCGAGTTTGATGTGTGCTGCGCTAAAAGCACAAGCCACAGCTTCTGGGTGACGGAGGAACACCGTTCAGAGAGAGATCACGCCAACGTTGAAGATGTGCAAGTTGAAGGAAGCCAGAATCATTGCTGAGTCCCGAAGTCCCTACGCATCTCCAAATAGTGGTGGCACGGAAGAAGAATGGGAGGGTACGCATGTGTGTTGACTGCCGGACTTTGAATCGGCGAACTGTCCCTGATCAATATACTGTCCCGAGGGTTGAGGACGCATTGGCCTGCCCGAGCGGTGCGAAGTGGTTCAGTGTGCTGGACTCGAGGAGTGGGTATTACCAGATCCCGATGAGTGCGGGCGGTAAAGAGAAGACCGCTTTTATCTGACCGCTGGGGTTCTTTCAGTTCGAACGAATGCCCCAAGGCTTATCGGGGGCCCCAGCCACCTTCCAGAGGCTCATGGAGAGAACTGTGTGAGATGTGAATCTGCCGTAAGTGCTGGTGTACCTGGACGATTTGATAGTGCTTGGATCGACTTTGGAGGAACATGAGGAGAGGCTGTTGAAGGTGTTGGGCCGGCTTAATGAGGAAGGGCTGAAACTTTCCCTGGACAAATGCCAGTTCTGCAAGTCGTCGGTTAGCTACGTTGGCCATATCATTTCGCAAGAGGGAGTGGCTACTGATCCAACCAAGATAGAGGCCGTGACCACCTGGCCGAGACCCCAGAAAGTGAGTGCTTTTGGGGCTCTGTGGGTATTACCGCCGATTTATGAAAGGATACACTAAAATGTGTCACCCATTGACTCAGCTGTTGTTTGGCTATCCCCCGGTGGGAAAGAAAAGGAAAGGGGACTGGAGGCAGGACCCTGGAGGATACTGGAACCCGGCAGAACCTTTTGGCTCGAGATGGGATGATCAATGTGAAGAGGTGTTCCGATCTTTGAAAAGGGCACTGACCCAGGCCCCAGTGTTGGCTTTTGCCGATCCCCAGAACCCATATGTGCTGCACAAGGATGCCAGCCGAGAGGGTTTAGGGGCTGTTCTGTACCAGGAGCATGGCAAAGCATTGAGACATGGCGTTTGTCAGCCGAAGCTTGTCACCATCGACAAACAGGTCATCAGTGGCTGGCGGCCTTGTTGGTATATGATTTCCAGGAAAACCGAGTGGGATTTCTACCGCCCTGGGCAGTTATGTCGCTGCTTTCTGCACCCGGGTTGGGTTTTGTGTGTTGCAAGCTTTGGGTGACTCTGGTTATGTCATGAGGGCATTCTTTGTTATGATCTTTCTCTCGCAGTTGTTTAGTTTTAGACTTGCTGGTAT
Organism: Hypanus sabinus; assembly: GCF_030144855.1. NCBI lineage: Eukaryota > Metazoa > Chordata > Chondrichthyes > Myliobatiformes > Dasyatidae > Hypanus > Hypanus sabinus. Next base: position 178,763 of record NW_026781342.1, read on the forward strand.
GGGGATTGTATTCATTTGTTAACCAATGGGGAATGTTATTTTGTCTTGTGGATCTGGGAGCGGGGTTTTCGCGGTCTTTTTGGTGAGTCGGGAAGAAGACACCGCAGAAATGGATGTGTGCTGCACTGTTTGGTCGACCACCAGGGTGGTCCCAGGTGCAAGGACATGGAAAGACAAGGAAAGCGACGAGGGGTCGAATGGTTCGATGGTTGAGCTCCAATGATGTGCACTGAACTGACTGAATGCTGATAAGCTTGGTGCCTTTTATTGTATTTTTTTTCCCTTCATATTTACTGTATTGTTAGTACTCTTTTAGTTTTAGTAAAATCTTTAAAGTATATTCCATAACGGTATCTGGTGTGAGTTTGATAGTGTGTGTGACGCGGCATAAACTTGATTCCCACAAGGCAGGGTTGGTGAGTGGCTGGACTTTTTCCCTCTAGACATATACCAGCCTGTTGGACAAGTGATATACAAAAGTAAAACTGCTTCTTTATTAGGCTAACTGGTAAGAGAGTGCTTTTGTAGAGCACTCTTGAAGCTTGCTTGGGTTAAAGTTGCTGATAATTTGTTAACCAATTGGGTTGGATGTTATTTTCTCTTGTGGGGCTGGGAGCTGGGATTGTGTGGTCTTTTTGGAGTCAGGAAGAAGACGGCAAGGAAAGTGGATGGAAGGGTGCGGCACTGATGGTCGATCACCAAGGGTGGTCTCAGGTGCCAGGTTCTCGGAGGTCAGAGAAGAGCAAAGAGTGGTCAGATGATTCGATGGTTGAGCTCCAACGATGTGCACTAATTGACTGAACTCAAGTTTTGGAGCCTTTTCTTTTACTTTGTATATACTGTATCGTTATTAATCACTTAAGTTTAGTAAAATTTATAATGTGTATTCTGTAAACATATCTGGTATGCGCTAGATATTGTGTGTGAGAGCTTGTACTAGCACGTATTTCACAGCATCCATGTATACGGGAGGTGCAGTTTGGTAGGTGAACCAATTTTCTCCTAGACATACACCAGCCGGTCGCAGAAGTGTTACACAAATAACAAGAATCGCAACGCTGACTATGTGGCATGCTACTAGTCATCATCCTCAATTCTGAGAAACAGACCAACCACCATCCTCTGGTTCCTACCTCAGATCCAACTTTGAATCCAAGTCAGTTATTTGTATACTCATAGAACATTTTTAGGCACTGTACTCTCTCTTTCTCTCCCTCCCCTTCAGTGTCTGCATTATATTTTCCAATGCTTCAAGAACAAACCTTTTTTCATTTCTTTCTCTTTTTTGAAAATCTTTCCTGTTTCTTCCATGATTAAGGTATCGCCTTTTTCGCAAAGGAACATCACAGATACTCCCACGTTGGCTGCTTCAACCAAGGACTTCAAAACACCTTAAAAAGATCCAGAAATAACAGTAAGAAATAAATGCAAATTGATCTGTTGTTCCTAGCAGGCTCTATATAAACAGATCTAAATGAAAAGATACCACAGAGAAATTACAACAAAAATTCTCATATAATTAGACATCCTGTAATTACAAACACTGAAACTTAAACACAGAGTACACTGCAGATGCTGTGGTCAAAGCAACACATACAAACAAGCTGGAGGAACTCAGGTCAGGCAGCATCCGTGGAAATGAAAAGTCAATGTTTTGGGTTGAGACCCTTCATCAGGACTGAAGGAGGAGGGGGCAGGGGCCCTATAAAGAAGGTGGATGGGGAGGGTGAAAAACCAATCAAAGGAAAGATCAAGGGATGGGGAGGAGAAGCAGGGAGGGGATAGGCAGGAAAGGTGAAGAAGGAATGTAACCGGAAAGCACTATGTAGCAGAAAAAGGCAAAATCATGAGAGGGGTGATAAGCAACTGGAGGAGGAGGGGATGGGGAAGGGAGAGCGGGGAGCACATTTAAACTTATTGGTTAGGTATTTCTTTGTTTCTCTATACCTATCATTCTTTTATTCTTAGTGAACAGTTAGAGCAGTGGGAATACTCGCAGTATGGTGTACCACTTCTCTTCTTGGATGAGTGAAGGCAAGGAGTCCTCCAATGTCCCTGATGACTACATCTGCAGGTAATGCATCCAGTTACAGATTGCTACAAACCATTAAGGAATCGGAGCTAAAGGTGGATGAATGCCAGATAATTCTGAAGAGTTGACTGACAGATGTTACCTAAGGTGCAGACACAGTTAAGTGGGTGATGGTCAGGAGGGTGAAAGGGATTACACAGCTAGTACCCTTGTGAATGTTCCCCTCAATAACACATATACATTTTGGATACCAGACAAGTCACTGGCACTGAATCTGGCTTTGTAGCTCAGAAGGGGAGAAGGGAGAAATGATGATCTGTAGTACCTGATGACAAGGGGGGAAAAGGGTAAGAAGGTCCTTCAAAGGGTTCTTGGAAGTCAGGTTAAGTTAAAGGACAGAAACTCCTTTTCTGAGTTGCGTCTCTTTCAATGCCTGGGATTTTGTAGGAAAGATGAATGAGCTTAGAGCATGTATCACACACAAAATGCTGGTGGAACGCAGCAGACCAGGCAGCATCTGTAGGGAGAAGCACTGTCGATGTTTGGGGCCCAGACCCTTCATCAGTCCTGTCATGAACAGCAGAGTCCTGACGAAGGGTCTCGGCCCGAAACGTCGACAGTGCTTCTCCCCATAGATGCTGCCTGGCCTGCTGTGTTCCACCAGCATTTTGTGTGTGTTGCTTGAATTTCCAGCACCTGCAGATTTCCTCGTGTGAGAGAGCATGGATCAGCCTGTAGAATTATTGACATTGTACATGTTAGTGAGAGGTGGTTGCATAACTGCCAGCTTAATGTCCAGGATCCTTTACTTTATACATGGTAGATTGGGAAGGACTAGAGAGGGGTGACGTTACTGGTCAGGCAAAATGTCATGGCAGTGCTCATACAGGATAAGACTGCAAATGTGTCTAGGAAGATATATGAGTGGAATTGAGAAATTAAAAAGTGATGACTACATTACCAGGATTATATTATAGAGCTCCCAGTAGACAGTGGGATATACAGGAACAAATTTGTAGAAAAATTGCAGACTGTTGCAAGAAAACTAAAATTGTGATAGTAGGTGATTTTAGCTTTTCAGATATTGACTGGAACTCTCATACTGTAAAAGCTCAGGTTGAGATATAGTTTGTCAAATATGTTCTGGGAAGTTTCCTTAATCAATATACAGAGGTTCCAGTTGAACAATGAGGTACTGGTTCTAGTAGGGAACAAGACAGGGCAGGTGACAGAAGTGTACATAGGGTAACATTTTGAATCGAGTGATCATAATGCCATAAGTTCCAAGATAATTATGGAGGGTTGGTCTGGTCCTCAGGTTGAGGTACTAAATTGCAGAAAGACCATTTCTCATGGTAAGGGAATGGGCCTTGCAAGTGTAGATTCGGCCAGGTAGTTTTCTAGTAAAGATATGCTTAGTACGTGGAAAACCATTAAAAGTGAAATACAGTGAGGCAAAGTTTGCATGTCCCTATCAGAATAAAAGATGAGGTTAATAGGTTTAGTAAACCTTGATTAGATATTGAGGCCCTACTTCAGAAAAAGAAGTAACATCCCCCTATTATTCCCACAACTCACCCTAAAGTTATGTTCTCATACCATCTATTTCTGCCCGTTGAATCATGTCCAGTACTACTAACACAATCTATGCTTTTCATCATTCTATAGGTTTATATCAAATCACTTCTCATTCTCATCCACTCTAGAGAAAACCCACTACCTGTAATTTTAGTTCAAAATTCAAAGTAAATCTATTGCACAAAATTGTACAAGAGACAGTTGTGCAAAAAAATACCAATAAATAAATAATAAATATTGGAACTTGAGTTATACAGTTCAGTGTTGGTTTGAGCGGAGCCTGATTGTTGATGGTAATAATCAGTCTTGAACCTAGTGGTGAATCCCAAGGCTCCTATATTTCCTACCTGATGACAGCAGCAGGAGGAGAATATGGCCTAGATTCTGAGGTCTTTGATATATATGCATCATATGCATTAGTAATAAAGTGCAATACCAGAAATCACATGAAATATTAATGTGAATTAATTAGGTTGTGCAAGAGAGCAAAAAAAGGTTGAAAATAGTAAAGTACTGTAAATGGATTGATTGTCCATTCAGAAATCTGAAGGAAGAGTTGTTCCTAAAATGGTGATTGTGTGATTTTAGGCCTCTGTACCTCTTCTTTGATAGAAGCAATGAGAAAAGGACATATCCTGGGTAATACGGATGCTTAAAGATGGATGCCACCTTTCTGATCCATATGAAACTAGCTCAATTTTACAACTTCCTACAGCTTTTTATAATCCTGTGTAGTGGTCTCTTCATATCAAATGGTGAGGCAACCAGTTAGAACTCCACTGTACATCTGTAGAAATCTGCCAGTCTTTCATGACATACCAAGTCTCCTCAAAGACTTAAAGAAATATAGCCACTGTCTTGCCTTCTTTGGATTTACATCAATACATTAGTTTCAAGATAGATCCTTAGAGATGTTGACACCTAGGAACTTGAACATGCTCACTCTTTCCCCTTCTGATCCTTCATGTGTGTTCCCGCAACTTCCCCTTCCTAAAGTCTAGTCATATTCTTAGTTTTACTGATGTTGACTGCAAGGCTGTTGTTACATCACTCTACTATCTGAAATGCTGCCAACAATAATAGATGGGGTTTGTGCTACGTCTAGCCAGTAAAGGTGTAGGGAAAGTAGAGCAGTGTGCTAAGCACACATCCTTGAGGTATGCCTGTGTTGACTGTCAGTGAAGAGGTGAAGTTAATTCTGATCCGTACTGACTATGGTCTCCTCTTGAGGAAGTCAAGGATCCATTACAGAGGAAGATAAAGAAAACCAGGTTTTGGAGCTTGTTGATTGGTACTAAGGCATTGAACACTAAGGTATAATAAATAAATCTGCAGCCAGACATAAAGAAAGTAAAGTCTGATGTAGCAGTATTTCATGGAATTCGCCAAAGTAAATTGGCAAGAGCTGCTGGCAGGGATGTCAGCAGAGCAGCAAATGTGTGCATTTTTGGAAAATATGAGTAAGATGCAGGACAAGTGTATTCCAAAAAGGAAGAAATACTCAAATAGTAAAACAATGGTTGATAAAGGAAATCAAAGCTATGGTAGCAGCAAAAAACAGGGCATACAACAAAACAAAAAAGTTAGTGGGAAGGTAGAGGGGAAAGTCTTTAAAAAACTACAGAGAGCTACTAAAAACCATTATAAGGGAAAAGATGAAATATGAAAGCAAGCTAGCTGGACAGTAAAAGATATTTCAATTACATTAAAAATAAAAGAAAAATGAGAGTGGATATAGGACCGCTAGAAAATAAGGCTGGAGAAATAACAACAGAGGACAAGGAAATGGTTGCTAAATTAAATATTTTGCATCAGACCACTGTGGAAGACACTAGCCTGACGTTATAATGTGTGAAGGAAGAGAAGTGGGTGTGGTTGCTTTTACAAGAGAGAAGGTGTTCAAAAAGCTGAAAGACCTAAAAACACTTAAGTCACCAGTAGAAGATGAATTACACCCTAGAGTTCTGAAAGAGGTAGCATTACAGATTGCAGCAGCATTAAAAATTATCTTTAAAAATTATTATGTGCCAGAGGACTGGAAAACTGAGAAAATTACTCCATTTATTAAGAAAGGAAATGATAGACCATTTTAGCCTGACTTCAGGCTAATTGAGGATGTTAAGAGTCAATTGTTAAGGATGAGATGATGGGAGTACCTGGTGACACAGGACAAGATAGTATGAATTCAGCATGGTTTCCTTCAGGGAAAATCCCACCTGACGAACCTGTTAGAATTCTTTGAAGAGATTACAGGTAGGATAGATAAAGGGGGTGCAGTGGATGTTGTATATTTGGAACAGAAGGCCTTTGACAAGATGCCACTGCTTACCAAGTTAAGAACCCATGGTATTACAGAGAAGTTCCTAACATGGTTAGAACATTGGCTAACTGGTAGGAGGCAGCGAATGGGAATAAAAGGATCCTTTTCTAGTTGGCTGCCAGTGACTAGTGGTGTTCCACAGGGGTCATTTTTGGGACCACTTCTTTTTATGCTGTGTATAAATGATTTAGATTCTGGAATAGATGACTTTATTGCCAAGTTTGGAGATGATACAAAGATTGGTAGAAGGGAAGGTAGTGTTGAGTAAACAGGCAGGATGCAGGACTTAGACAGATAAGGAAAACGGGCAAGATAGTGACAAATAAAATACAATGTTGGAAAATCCACGGTCATACACTTTGGTAGTAGAAATAAATGTGCCAACTATTTTCTAAATGGGGAGAAAATCCAAAAGTCTGAGATGCAGAGGGACTTGTGAGTCCTTGTGCAAAACACCCTGAAGGTTAACTTGCAGGTTGAGACGGTGGTGAGGAAGGCAAATGAAATGTTAGTATTCATTTTAAGAGGTCTAGAATACCAGAGTAAGGAGCCGATGCTGAGGCTTCATAAAGTACTGGTGAGACCTCACTTTATGTATTATGAACAGTTTTGGGCCCGTTTTTAGAAAAGATGTGTTGGCATTGGAGATGGTCCAGAGGAGGTTTACAAGGATGATTCGAGGAATGAAAGGGTTATCATACGAGGAACGTTTGATGACTCTGGGTCCGTACTCGCTGGAGTTCAGAAGGATGAGAGGGGATCTCTTTGAAATCCTTCAAATGCTGAAAGGCCTAGACAAAGTAAATGTGAAAAATATGTTTCCACAGTGGAAGAGTCTTGGACAAGAGGGCACATTTTCAGGATAGAGGGCCACCCTTTCAAAACAGCGATGCAGAGAAATTTCTTTAGCCAAAGAGTGCCAAAATTGTGGAATTTGTTGCCACATGCAGCTGTGGAGGCCAGGTTGATGGGTGTATTTAAGACAGAGGTTGATAGGTTTTTGATTGGATATGGCAGCAAAGGTTTCAACCTTTGGTTGAGGAGGAGTTAGAAAAAAGGATTAGTCAAGATTGAATGGTGGAGCAGACTTGATGAGCCAGACAGCCAAGCAATTCTGGCTTCTATGTCTTATGGATTCGGAGATGGCTTGACAGTATGAAGCAGGAGATAAAGGTCGATACTTTGACGAGAGGCTTGACTACTGGGCTGCCTTGGGATCAATGTTAGATCACATATTTAACTCCTACAGTTTCACTTTGTCTTGCTGAACAACATATGGTGCTGAACAGAGGAAGCAAATGGTGTAAATCTGCGTTACAGCCAATGATAACGCACAATTACACAACCGACAGAAAGATGCACAACAGCGTCTTCCCCCATATTATAGTGTTATCTAAGAATCACGAAATATATAATCATGCAATGATTAAATACTGCAGTTTCAAGCATTTATCGATCATGGTAAAAAAAACAGCTGCGCTGAAGACTGATAGCTCTTTAGCCAATCACCTCATGGTCAAATATCACCTCTATTACAGTGCCATACAAGACCGAATGAGGGCCGGTCGAGCAAAGCTGGCTTGACAAGTGAGATGCCTCTGATGTCGAGGCCTGTTCTATCCCCACATGGTAGCACCGTGGTTAGCTAAGATACCACATCCGAAGGCAGCACCTGTTGTTCATTCCCGCCTGTTCTCCCGATAGTCGTCTTATTACCCAACACAACCCCCGGACTCACGATTGGCGATGTCACCGCCCATTTTGTACTTGGTGACCACCAGGTCCTCAGCGACCGTCTGCTCCAGGATCTCGTCGTCCGACATCTTTCCTTTCTGTTACCCACGTTCCTCTGCGAGTGCCACGTCTTCTCCGTCAAAATCCCGCCCCCGCGTCGCGGATTTCCCTGGAGAGTGTAGTTTTTCTGTGATGAAGACTAATTTGTGTTTACTTTAGCTATGGCCAGTGAACTACACCATGCGGTGTCTCTTTGTTACATATCCATTTCCTTTTACGTATTTCCGTACTTTGTCTACGTAAATAATCAAAAGCAACATTGGCAAAATAGTTTAAAAAAAAACACAACCACGCCATATCGTATGTGTTTTGTTTTCATTGTTAATATGGGAAATAAACCAAAATGTATTCTGAAAACACTTCTTTGTATTATTAACGTCTAGATGTTCTCATTCGCTGTGTTGCATTCTATTTTAATCTACCGCTCAAAATTTCGCGCTCTTTATTCCTTTACATTGTGAGATTAGAATTAGAGTGGTACAAGCAGGAAAACGGTCCGTCTACTCACAATTTCATGTTGCGCTAATTAATTGAAAATATCATCCCTTCTGCCTGTAAATGACTTTCACAACATACGCGTATGTAATAATACCTACACAACGCTGGAGGAACTCAGCAGGTCAGGAAGCATCCGTGAGAAAAGAGCAGCCAACGTTTCGGGCCGAGACCCTACATCAGGAATGGGCGGGGGGGGGGGGAAGAAGCGCCAGGTGGAAAACCAATCAGAGGAAAGATAAACGGGGCAGGGGGAAGGGATAAGCATGAAAGAACTGTAGACATAAGAAAGCAGAAAGTTGAAAGGGGAAACAGTTTTTAATCTCTAAAGTTCTTTCATGCTTATCCCCTCCCCCTCCCCCTTTATCTTTCCTCTGATTGGTTCTCCACCTGGTGCCTCTAGCCCTTCCTCCTCCCCTATCTCAATTACTGGGCTTCGGCCCTCTCTTCCCCCCCCCCCCCCCCATTCCTGATGAAGGGTCTTGGCCCGAAACGTTGGCTACTCTTTTCTCACGGATG